>NC_060142.1:475350219-475532511 GCF_021461385.2 Schistocerca piceifrons | reverse complement strand
TTTTGGTCTTTGAAGTTGTCAAAGGCTGGCTAATCATCTTCAGTTAACCACAGTAAATTTAAATTTAGTAAAATTTCTTTTTATACACATTTTAGACCATAGTTTTTCTGTTTCTGGAAGTTAAAAAAAGAGCTAAATTATACATCTCCTTAGACCTAAACAAGTTGTTGATTATTATATTTGTGTTCCTAAGGGCATTTGTAAAAGGTTCAAGATAAAATAAGATTTCTGAATTAAGTCATGAAACTGGGTAGACTCTGTGCTTTCATCTAACACGTACAAATTGAAATCTACTGCAAAAATATCTATTTTTTTTAATTTGCAAAAAAAAGACTAAAGTCTAGCTTAGAGAATTTAGTTATATATCCAGAAATTTCAGAGACTGACTTGAATCTCGTAATTCTGCAGATAACTATCAAAGCAAATCATCAATTTAAAACACTGAAATCATTGTTTACTTTATAATTTATTGAGACATGCAAATGCTTGAGGTTGGATAAGATTTACTACTTCTACTACAACCTTTGGCAACCTAAAATGCTCAGTTTTCATCAATAATTTTATTCAAACCTTTCGTAGCCAGTATTCATTCAAACAGGCACTATATGACAACACTATACTATACTAGTATCGTGTTACCTGCAGCGCTGGAAAAAAAAAAGAAAGTGCCAAAAACAACACATTTTGGAGAGATCTTCAATCCATTATTTCATTTAAACTACATATTTTCATAATGCGGAAGTATAAATATGAAATCCACAAAATATACTGTCATAGGTTCGAAAACTGTGAAATCATGATAGCACTGTGCAATTTGCTTTTGTCAGCCAATCAGGGCACAGGACACATGACCTCATTGGCCAGTCACTGCATGAATGTTTGCTACACGAATACACAAAGGAATAAAATAGGTATGGTTAATGTCTCACAGTAATATGCAAAATGCACAGGAATCGGCAAAGCAATGTTATCAAATTCCTTTAATGGTGAGGAAAAGTGAAGGCACCAGTTTCCCCAAAAGGCACAGAATTGTAGTTGCTAGTCATCCATACAGCATTCTTCTGAAAGAGTTATTGCACCGCTGTTCCATTGGATGGTTAAAGTTTACCAGCCTCAGTGAAAAAGTGATTTAATATTTCTTTCGAGTGATATGCTCTATAGAACAGGTACTCAGGTAGCTAATGCACAAAATGTTCAATCTCTCTGCCATATCATGAGATGACACCTCTAGCATCTCGTCACGTTCTTTCAACATTCTGTGTGTGAACGGAACGATCATTTGGATCTACAAAGTTCACACTATGATTCATTCGTAAGGTCTAGAGTATCGTATGAACTGAAGCAGTCACTAACAGTTCTCACGCCAGTGAGGATCTTCTCTTTATTATTATGATCGAGATTTCCTGGGTTCAAAATTCAATGGCTTCAAGGAAGTATTTTTTCGACCCTGACTGAATTCCACCGAACACACAATTTCTGACAATTTTATGACCCCTGCCATGTTCCCCCCCCCCCCTCACCCCCCCCTTCCCCCCCCCCCCCCCCCCCCCCCCCCCCCCCCGCCCCCAATTTTCTCCTCGTCTTTTTCAGTGATGACTCCTGATACCCTTAACTGTTGTGAATCATGAATCACCCCCTTGATATGCACTTCATGGCAAAAGGAAGACTAGTCATTCACCATATGCTTTGAGAAGCCAAAATTTTGGTAAGTTTCTCCATCTTTCAATGGCAAGTGGAAAACCACGTAGCACAGATATCAGAGATTTTTCTGATCACCATTCGTGAATTAGTGAATCAGATACTGATCAGGGCACTCAGTTTCAGTATGCACTGAACATATTGACCATGTAACTACCCTTCCTCACCTTCTGCCAGTGCCAGCAACAGAAAGAGTCTTATACCAAATTTGGTAGATTTTGTATTTATGCCTGCATATTACAAACATATGCAGTTAAAATGTAACACCACATTAAAGACCTCTCCATGGTGTGTCTTTTTTTAGTATGGTATGTTGCCAGTAAAGCGGTAGAAAGAGCGATATTGGTATGTAAAACCGTTATGGCTTATCTATTCATTATGACCTGTTTCATCAACCCTACCAAAGGGTACTGCAACACTCGCAGTTTTTCCAGTTGTGGTTCACTTTCATTTGTAATCACTATAATAACTGGAACATCCAATACCAAACTAAAAATATCAGAATGTTCAGCAGCGTTGTCAGTGTTACCTTCAACTAAATCTAAACCTTCATAAAAAAAATTTACCTTGTTTTTTTTTTCTAATTATCTAGTCTGTTCATTCTTCCAGCTAATTGAGAACTCGTCTTGATCAGTGTTTTATCTGTTTTAGAAATATAATGATGAATTATTTAGTTTAATCTTGTTTGTATCTTTTGTTATGAACTATATTCCCTCAACTAGTTTTCTTTCTGACTGAACAGTGTTTGACAAACTGACTCTGCCTCTAAATATTCACATATCCACTACACATGCATAATGATGTCTGCACTCATTATCTTCCACACTTAATAAAATAAGTCCGCGTAAACTTGTTACAGGATCAAAGTCCAGGTGCAAAAGCATAATAAATTCTTGATGCAAAATTCTTTGTAGTTGTTTGCATCCTCTGTTGTATTCTTCAATTTGAACTTCTTGCATTCCAGATTTGTATTTACCTCTTGGGTCACCATGAGACAAGGGTTCACTGGCCAGCAAAATCATAAAATTATTGTTCTTGAAGTACCTTCCTTTTAAATATATTACTTATTATTACTATACTCTTCCTTGTACTGAAAATAATTATCCCAAGGATTAAATAGTGTACATTTGTTGCATGAACTTAATAACATGCTGTCTGTGTGGATATCTGAGTACAACTTTCAATACTTAAAAAAAATTTGAAGCTTTTCTGTATAAGTTTTTTCACAAGCATTCTTGTATATAGTTTCATTTATGATCCTTGACATCTCTTATTCCGAGACACTTTATAATGAATTCTACTCTGCTTTTGTAAATGATGAAAGTCTATGTGAATGCAGCTTGCCGCTAACTTGGTGTAATGTTTTGTCTGTACAGAAGTGTATCTGTCGCCTTTATCGCTCTTTCCCTCTCACACATAAATCGGTACAATAAAGTCAGGGCTTCGTGTTTTCTAGTTAGGCTGATCCGTGAAAAGACAGAGAAACAATTATGCTAATGGAGGATTCTCTCTCTCTCTCTCTCTCTCTCTCTCTCTCTCTGTCCTTTACCTGTGTACAGTTTAAATATATTATTTATGTGAAATCAGCCTAGTAGAATCTCTGTTGGAGCCCTTCGTCTTAATATTCAGCGGCTGGCTTGCTAGAAAAGATCTTTACATTGGTTATTATTATTAAGCGCTGCATTCAGTTGGGAAAATCGATCGTTTGAACAATTCGTTCAGTTTACGACAAATCTAAAATTTCAGATGTGGACGAAGCCTTTTTGGACGATTTATAAAAACTCAGAGATTGCAGGCTCTCTTCGTCACAGCTGAAACTTCCCAATTAACTACAGGGCCCAGCCAATCATCAGTGCTTCAGACAGAGAACTCATTCATCATTCACTCTAGAATAAAATGGTCACAAACCTTATTTCTGAGGAAAATTGTATATTGAATCCATTTCCATACATGTTCCGTTTTCTGTTGGTTCCAAGTCTCATGTAATTTTCTTTTACAGGTTTTTCTTTCTCTTTATCTATCACGCTAGCGGCACAAACTTTCCTAGCTCGCTTTAGCGCGAAGAAGAGTAAATAAATCTCCTTTAGCAATCCGACAATCTTCCAACCGATACTTCCGAAGCTGTTCCTCTCTCTCTCTATAATAACCATGGAGCATACATTTCTGTACTTCTGTTGTTCCAAAGAATAAACGTACTAGAAAAATACCTTGGCGTCGACGAGCTGTCGGCGCATATATTACTAGAAAATCTGATCAGATACTTTTCAAACATAAATACATGTGGATGATTTGGTTGACCATTATTAATTATTGCGTGGTAGAGGGTAATTTTCCGTGGGGAGATTACAATGCCCCTCGCAGCGAGCGAAGTTTGTGAGCTCAATTTTGATTCACCGAACACACTTCGCGAGCTATCTATTAGCGTGGATAACCCGGAAGTGATGATTGTCAGTCCTCCGACTGAAAAAGAATATTATATTTGAGACAGACGAAGAAAAGAAATGTTGAAGACAGAAGAAATGAAGATACCGGTACCGCGGCTGTATTGCTTTTACGTGCATCTAGGTGTTATATTTGCTGTGCACAACCAAGGAAGATGATCTTTCATGAACTGATGTCAGGGTCTACCCATTCGGGAACTTTCTTAAGCAGGGAAACCTTGGAAAACCTCTTAAGCCTAGACCCCCAGCCTACGGTACATAGAAGATAGGAAAGCCTATAGAAGAAAAAAATATATAATTTTGAAATAGATCTCTAAAGGAAAGACAGGGATCAATTTGTATCACGATTTGGAGAAGAGTGGTTTGTGCCTCTAGCAAAAAAAAAAAAAAAAGTTTTACAATAAATAACGTGAATTCTCGTTTTACAATCTTGCTCCTGGTACAATATATTGCGGTGCTAAACTCCCCCGGGTCTTGCATGTCCCCGACGTCCACATTTGTAGTCGGTCTTCTACGCGGCCCCCTCTGTAGTTGATCTTCTACGCGGCCCACAATGGGAAGAGTAGAAGGAACAGGGATACTCGAATTCACATGCAACATTCATTCCAAAAGAATTAGCAATGACCAAAAGGAAAACTCTTCCTGTAAGAGAACTGATTAGGTTGCACCGTCCAAGATTCTCCTTTTTGAAAGCAAAATCCTTATGGCTTCATGGATCCTTTTTGTTACGACGTACTTCAAGGAATTCAACCATTAACTAATGATGTTGCCAAAAGCATCATCCGATTTACTCCCTTTTGAATACTCCTTTTGACTTTGCCTCCCCGCTTGTGCTTATAAGTCCAAAAGTTCTAACACATTTTCTATCACTGATTTGTTCTTCGTAATGTAAAGGATTCATGTAACTTACTATAGATTTTGGATTCAAATCATCGAATAATGGAAAGTGTAGTTCATTTTATACCAAGACATCATCCATATTTCCTTGATAAGTCATATAATTTAGCTATACTCAATACTTTTTATTCTAAATACATATACTGTATTTCTTCGCTTGAGTGCTGAAATGTAAAAGTTATTAGCATTGAGGAATGCGGATTCGCTTCTTTCAATTACTCTCTGATTCATACGGTGTTCATCCATGCTCATATATGGAAATGGATTTTTCATACAAAATTCCCAAACGAACACGAACCATTAAATTACTACTGAATCTATGAATATTACTTTCTTTAATCATTCATTAATAAATTAAAAACTCTTAACTTCTAATTATAACACCTGTTCCTTTTAGAGTTCAACATGAATCAGTTTATCCTCGCGTTTGGTGCGAGTCTCTTACAAAGCATATCTGTATCGTCTATATCGATTTTAATTCTCGCGCCGACGTCAACTGTTTTGCGCGGGAAATTATCTTTGCGGCGTTAACCGTCACTCACGATTCACTACCACAACACATCTCTTCACACGTTTACACATGTAAGCGTTCACATGAGATTATATATGAATATTCACTCGGAACCTCTTTTGATTATTCCGCGTCATTTGCGGGAAACATTTCATTCTTCTTGAAGGTCAGTTAGATCCTTAATCATTCTTGATGACATTAGCAATGCTAAAGTTCTATGTTCACCCAAACCACAGGTGAAGCCTATCTCCACTATCTTCTTTACAACACTCGATAATAATAGTTAGTCACTATTTCTATACTCTATGTCACTGATTAACTATTTCAATTTAAAGGTTTCTATCACTACACACACACAGTTTATTGTTATGTTTTTTACGAGCGTTCATTTTGCTTTTGGCACGACCAACAATGGGGAGCAGTATGGGCTTGTAGAGGGTTCGATCAAACCCCATTTCAACATGCGATCTGTTTCTTTTTGAACTTGAGCCTTTAACCTCCAGGGAACAGGATAGAAAGTTCTACAATACGTTTCGTGTGGCTTAACGTAGAGATGGCATATGTATCCCTTAATAACTCCTGGCCTTTCATCAAACACGTTTTCATACACTAATAATAATTCTTTGAGCTGCTTCTTCTGCTCTTCGATAATGCAGTCGGATTCATTTAACTTCTCATACACTAATTGACCGAAGTCTCCTTTGACTTGGAACTCATTATTTACGTGCTGTTTAGAATTTTGTGCAGTCCTGCTTACTTGCACACTGATCCCACTATTATATTTTCTGGTAAGGCTTTCCTTTTTCAACAAGTCCAACTCAATTTCTTGTTTATTTACATTTAACCAAATTTTTCCTGTTTTAAAATCTATTCTGCATCCGTATTGACGTAGGCTGTCGACTCCTATAATGCAGTCTACCACCAAATTTTTTACAACAAGGAATGTGCTTAATATTGCTACATTTCCGACTTCTACACTAAGTAGTGACTGCACTTTTACATTAGCCGATCTAGCCCCAACGGCGCCTATTATTCTGCAATTTTGAAATGGAAAAATTGGTACTCGTCTTATATTTCTGATCTTGTTGAATAGAGCCTCCGAAATAACATTCGTGGTTGCAGCTGTGTCCAAAACCGCCACTATAGGTACAGTCACCAAAATGACTTGCACTTCGGCTACTGCCACCTGTTCCTTATCCTCATCTTGGAGTTCTAAGTCCTCGGTCAATTCATCTGCCAGTAATCGTCCATCATTATACGTTAGCATGGGTACACATATCCTGTTGCCCCTCAACCAATTGTTGACCGCTCCTCCGGGGCACAAGTGGGCCCTTACAAGTTTGTTGGATTTTGATTCGCCTGGTGGTTGACATCGTCCGTCACTTCGGTAATTACCGGTTGATTCGTAGATGTCCGTCCCCACTGATGTTGGTTATTTGAATCTATTCCCCCCGGTTGATTCCACTTTCTATTATCGTTATTGTTCCAGGCTTGCGGTCTGAAATTCCTTTCGTTCCCCCATACAGGATTGTATCGTTTCCCATTCCTGTTGTTCCTTGGATAACCCCTCGCAAGACTATTGCCGGTATTATTATTGAGATTTTGAGGGGTTTCTCCACTATTTATCGATCTCTGTGCGTTCCCTTGCCTACCATTTGGCGGAGGTTCTATCTCCCTATATTGGAATCTGTTGTTACGGGCTTTCTGGTTGCTCTCTTCTATAATGTCTATATGATCTAACGTCGTGAGGAACGACTCCAAGTCTTTATTGTTCCCGTAAATTAATTGATTCCGGGTGTTAGTTGGTAATCTTGCCTTAAATATGTTTATTATGTCTGGCAAAGGCATAGGTCTGTCCCAATATCTAGTTTTGTTTATATATTTTTCAAAATACTTCCTAAGGCTTCCTTTTGAAAAAGAGAAAGGCTCTGGGTAGAGCACCTCCTGCCTTAGGCGTTCCTGTACCCCTTCTGACCAGAATTTTGCTAAAAACGCTTTCTCAAAATCGTCATATGTCGAGCATACAGAAGTCATGTCCGAGGCCCAGATCGCCCCCGAACCTTGTATATACCCAGTCACGAAACTGATTTTCTGCCACTCCGACCAATTTCTGGGTAGCACTCCTCTAAAACTTCGGATAAAAACAATCGGATGGACCCCCCTTTTGTCAGTGTTAAAAATCTGGAATTGCCGATGCTTTATCATTTTTTCTTCGGCATGGCAAAGGCTTTCGTAATCTCCGTCAGATAAAACTTCACGCGAACAACTAGCTCGTGGCAATTTAATATTCGAGTTACTCACACAAGTCGGTATCGTGCGCGAATGCGCAGTAACTGGCTCTACAGACGCTGCCAACTTCTGCTGCTGGCCGGTATTCATTTGTTCTGAGCCTTGTTGTGAAACGCGTATCGACTCTTCTATAGTTTGTTTCCAATGCTCGAAATCAGCACCTAACTGCTGTCGCACTTCCTCAAGTCCTTTCGCAAACAAATTCTCTTCCTGTTTGCCGCATAGACTCTGGAATGCTGCTTTAACATTTTGTTCAATGTTTTCACACATTAGCCTTTTGTTTTCTAATGTGATTTCGGATAATTTACCCGTTAATACATTAATTTGGTGGTCTATAACGTCTTGACGTTCGGTCAGATGTTCAACACTTTCCTTTAGGTTCGTCTGCGTACGTGCCAATTCAGGAAGTTGCGCAATTGCACATGACATGGCATCTTGCTTTTGTACTAATTGCGGAACCATTTCCACCTGTTCCCGTACAGTATCTATCTTAATAGCCACATACTCCTTCATTTCTACACGTACGCGTTGAGTAGATTCCTCACATTGAGCTTTAACCAATTCTATTTGTGCAGTTAATTTTCGTTCCGTCTCTTCGGCCTGATCTTTAAGTTCCTTTGTCTTCGCCTCTATCCGCTGCTCTAATTCGGAAAAACTGTCATGTAACTGCTGCTTAATCTCAGCTTTCAGATTTTCCTGCCCCTCAGTAACTGAGGCTAATTTCGCATTCAAATCATTTTGCCCCTCGGTAACTGAGGCTAACTTCGCATTAATGTCGGTTTTCATATTATTCATGCTCTCGGTTATCATCTGCATCTGTCTCATGATAATTACTAATGGATCTAATTCATGTTGCATACTTGCTGTTACATCTCCAGCTGTGTCCACCGGGCGTTCTATTGCACTATCTGTAGCGATCGGTTCTACAACACTTCTTACTACATCACTATTATCCGTGCTCACAGCTGAAGGCTGTTGCGTGTTGCTCTGCTCTGCTTGACTCATCTTAAACATTGCCCTAGTGAAAACCATATAAATGTTCTACAGTCAATATGTATATATCTCCCTTCACACAAGAATACTTCTGTGGCTACTTTCTTATAGTACTTATACAGGTAAATGCAACTAGGGCAGGTCAATCAAACTACGTCTGGCATGAACACAATTAGTAAATGTTCAAATCTACGTCTACTTCCTCAATACTAGCAAGCTTTAATAAAAAATTATAGATCTGGCCTTTTTCCTGCGCCCAGCGTGCTGCTTTTATTTGTAGATCCACTTAATTTGCCTGCGAGTATTTCTTCTCTTTTCCAAGTTAAGTTGTCTCGTCGTAGTTCACATGAAACACAGAACAAAATTATTTTAACAACGTCCAAAAACGTGTCCTGTCACGGATTGGCCATTATAATGAATTCTACTCTGCTTTTGTAAATGATGAAAGTCTATGTGAATGCAGCTTGCCGCTAACTTGGTGTAATGTTTTGTCTGTACAGAAGTGTATCTGTCGCCTTTATCGCTCTTTCCCTCTCACACATAAATCGGTACAATAAAGTCAGGGCTTCGTGTTTTCCAGTTAGAATGATCCGTGAAAAGACAGAGAAACAATTATGCTAATGGAGGATTCTCTCTCTCTCTCTCTCTCTCTCTCTCTCTCTCTCTCTCTATCTCTCTCTCTCTCTCTCTCTGTCCTTTACCTGTGTACAGTTTAAATATATTATTTACGTGAAATCGGCCTAGTAGAATCTCTGGTGGAGCCCTTCGTCTTAATATTCAGCGGCTGGCTTGCTAGAAAAGATCTTTACATTGGTTATTATTATTAAGCGCTGCATTCAGTTGGGAAAATCGATCATTTGAACAATTCGTTCAGTTTACGACAGATCTAAAATTTCAGATGTGGACGAAGCCTTTTTGGACGATTTATAAAAACTCAGAGATTGCAGGCTCTCTTCGTCACAGCTGAAACTTCCCAATTAATTACAGGGCCCAGACAATCATCAGTGCTTCAGACAGAGAACTCATTCATCATTCACCCTAGAATAAAATGGTCACAAACCTTATTTCTGAGGAAAATTGTATATTGAATCCATTTCCGTACATGTTCCGTTTTCTGTTGGTTCCAAGTCTCATGTAATTTTATTTTACAGGTTTTTCTTTCTCTTTATCTATCACGCTAGCGGCACAAACTTTCCTAGCTCGCTTTAGCGCGAAGAAGAGTAAATAAATCTCCTTTAGCAATCCGACAATCTTCCAACCGATACTTCCGAAGCTGTTCCTCTCTCTCTCTATAATAACCATGGAGCATACATTTCTGTACCTCTGTTGTTCCAAAGAATAAACGTACTAGAAAAATACCTTGGCGTCGACGAGCTGTCGGCGCATATATTACTAGAAAATCTGATCAGATACTTTTCAAACGTAAATACATGTGGATGATTTGGTTGACCATTATTAATTATTGCGTGGTAGAGGGTAATTTTCCGTGGGGAGATTACAACTTCTTACAATGTCCATATGGAGTTGGTATTTCTGTGCCATCCTTGCTGTGATGTAAAGGGATCTGCTGACAAACTTCAAATGCCACATGCTACCTGAAAAGTATCTCAGACAGGTAATAGGAAAACCCAAACAATTTTTTGTTCCAACATACAATGTCATATTCAAAAATGTGGACCTGTGTTTCCCTTGAAATGTTCCCCTACATGCTACCATTAATATGCTACACTATTGTTCATTTATATGAGACAATGACGATGCAGAAATCTTGCGATCTCTGGCTTTAAAAGGAGAAATTCCACATTTAACTGTATAACAATTCTGTACCCTCACAATGCTCATGCTTGGCGGCAACATCACATGGTGAAAGAGCCACAGTTGCTCTCCCTCCCCCTCTTGAAAGTACCAAATGCTCACGACTCATTTCTGCACAGCATGAATGATATAAATCCTTCTGTTACACCAACACACCATCATCTTACCCAATTCTTTACACAATTAGCTCCCTACTATGCCTATAGCTACAAAATATACAAAAATAAATCAGCCAGTGGAAAATCCATAATGAAATAGTGACAGTATTATCAAAAGGATAGATTGCTACTCGCCATAAAGTGCAGATGCCAAGTCGCTGACAGGCACAACAAAAAGGACTGCTAACAAGTTAAGCTTTTGGCCGAAAGGCCTTTTGGCTGCAAGCTTAAGTTGTTAGCAGTCTTTTTGTTGTGTCTGTCTGTGACTTGGCATCGCTACTTTGTGATGAGTAGCAATCTATACTTTTCATAATATTAGAAATAAATCTGCCTATGTTAACAAACAATATCCAACCAAAACAAAAAAAAATGAACAAAACAGAACCTTGCTCAATGTTTTCCCTGGTCTCCTAATTTCCTATATAATTAATCATAAAAAATAAATGTCTAAAATTCACATGGTAACTTTCCTATATACTAGCAAAGCCTAACTGTATGGGATCTTGCGCAAGGCCAGACCATGAGTTTCTGTATCCCTACTCTCCTTTTTGCCACCAACCTTCTTCCCAGGTAGTGACACTGGTTTCTGTGGAGTACTTTAAAAGGGTGAATGCATCCTATGTGGACAACGATTGTCCATGTTGGCAATTGTAATTTAACATTTACTAGTGATGTCAGTTCTGCAACTTGGTACGGCTCCTAGTATCACATAATAAATTTCTTCATCTCGCCCTTCGGTGTATATGGGTTAGTTAACATTACACATTGGCCAAATTTATAATCTGGCAATTTGCCACCATGCCATCCCATTTTCTCCTACTGCTCAAGTGCCTTAGTGTTCACCTTCTGCACACATCATTTAATGCTCTAGTAGAGTTCTGTATAGGTTCCACATTTTTCCCTACCTTAGTCTGTAGTAACCTTCACAGTGATGGCATCTTTCTTCCATACACTACGTAATGAAGTGCAAGACCAAATGCTGTGATGCATCTTTGAATTATACACAGCCACAACATGTGGTAGGTAAATACCCCCAGTCATTATGGTGAATACTGAAGTAATGGCTCAGCATCACCCCAGTCATTCGGTGTTAGCATGCACATGGTATGGTGTAGTTCTTAGTTTTCGGATACAGAACAGACGACACAGTTGTTTCTTGACCACTGACATGAAGTTGGTGCCACAATCTGTGATTATCATATCAGGGACACCGAATTTCATCGACCAGTTGTTTAGTATTGCCTGTGTTACTGTACTTGCCTTTTGATTTGGAATGGTGATCATTGTGACATATCACGAAAAATGATATATAATAAGTGGCTATTCCCCTCTGTTGTCTGGCCGAATGGACCTATGATGTGTACTTCAGCCATCTCAGGTGGGTTGGTTGGCTCTGGTAACTTCTGAAGCTGATGACTCAAAAGTACACATGCTGTGCACATGGCACCAAATTTCTCATATACTGGACCGCATCCAGTTTCCATGTCCACCACCAGTAACATTCAGCCAATCTGTGATCTGTTCTGCATCCTCTGCATCCAGGTAGCATGTGGTCATGTACTTATTCCTTTGAACTCTTTTTCTCACAGTACAGCAGGCACTATGATATGTGGCCCAAGCTGCTGCTGCATCATCACCGGCCTACTATCGATTTCAGAATATCATTATAACTAAGAAGGAAGGAAAGCATAAGTGTAGTAATGAAGTTGAGTATAAACACAAGTGTTTCTCTTTGAAATCTGGTCAGCCTACTCTCTGCCCTGCTGAACAACCCATTGTGGAAAGCAAACTGTGGCTGCGTTTTGGCTACCGTATTTACTCGAATCTAAGCCGCACTTTTTTTCCAGTTTTTGTAATCCAGAAACCCGTCTGCGGCTTAGAATCGAGTGCAAAGTAAGCGGCAGTTCTGAAAAAATGTTGGTAGGTGCCGCCACAACAAACTTCTTCCGTCGAATTATGTAGCGCTACACAGGTATGCTTTCCAGGCACAAAGATAAATACTGGCGACAAAACCCCTGCGTCAGTAAATTTTTAAAAAAAAAAAAAAAAAAAAAAAAAAACGTGGAAGACGAGCTTTTTTTCACCGCCCCGAGTTTCGACCACTGCATTTTCATACATTATCCAATGAAGTAAATACAAATTCCGTATTGTTCATCTTCGAATGTAGCAGCATTTCAGCGTACTACGAAAATCCGACTGGCAAGATTGTTTGTCTGAATTTTTTCCTACCTGGGACAAGAGATCATTCCTAATAAGAACTTTTACGAATTGTGAATCATATGCCGTATTCTCTTCACCATAAGAATAATACGAATATAAACATTTTGCCATGTATTCTTTCGTGTTTGCTGCTATCTCATTTAAATCCTGTCTGCCTAATAAACTACGAAACTAGAGTGAGGCAACAGCAAACACGGAATAATATACATATCATGTCATGTTTATATTCGCATTGTTCTTATGCCTAATAGTGATACAGTCAGAAATGAAGCACGGCAATTGACAAGATTTTTAAATCTAAGATGACTAATTTCTGTACAGAATGTAATGTACTACAGAGGCGTCTGCAAAGATTTTCAACCGGAGAAAAAATTTTCGTTAAACTCTCATTCAGAACATCTTCTATCATACGCAGTCTATTATTTGGTTCTTGTTGATCATTATCAAAGAAAGCACCAGTGTAAGTAACAGCAAATAGCAAGCAGTCTCTTGCCATTGTTCCGCTAATGAGACGATTCCTCTTTTTTTTTTAAATGCGGCGGTTGCACGCACAAAAGCAAGGCATGCCGTGAGCAGCGGCAGGTCGTAAACACTCATTATCAGAATGCGACAAACAATGCATGACACAGTACAGTAATGCATTTTCAGCTTAGAATGACGTAAACACCTATAACAAAGAGAACGGCACTTGCCAGATCAAAGAAAAATAAGCAATCAATTCAAACCAGACGAATCACGTGATAAAGGAATGGTACCCGTATAAATACGGACGGAGCACCTGACGCATAGCAATGGCTACATGGTAAAGCTTAACTGCTAAGCTTAAAACTTGAACCAAACTACTGTAGCTGTATTGTCATTCATTCGACCTAAATTGTATTACAATGGACCAACTTTGTTTCGATTTGGATGTGCGGCCTAAAACTCTTCTCTCCCTTGGAATTTCGAGTCTCGAATATCAGGTGCGGCTTAGATTCGGGAAAATTTTTTTTCCTTGATTTCGAGTCTCATTTCGCAGGTGCGGCTTAGATTCGAGTGCGGCTTAGATTTGAGTAAATACGGTAACTAGCAGTCAGCATCAGTGTATTTTGCCATTCTGCAAGGCTGCAACCGCGTGCTCATATTTCACAAATCTTCTTGCTCTGACTGACTGCATTTCCATGCCTACTTTCCAGTTTGTGAATCACTTCAAAGACTAATTCACTTAATTTCATCTCTCACCATGTCAGCCTACTTCAAGTATCTTTTAAACCCAACAACCATTTTAACACTGTGTGGTCCGTTTATACTTAAAATCTTACAGATAACACCCGACATTCAGCCATCCACCAGAACTTTACACCCTTCTTTAACAATTGTATCAGTGGTCTTCCAATAACCACAAATCCCATCATAAATTATCTATAGCAATAAGCTAATCGTAATAATGACTGCAGCTCTTTAGTCATGTGTGTTGCAAACGATGCACTACATGTATCAGTCTCAGGTTGGTTTTTACACCATCCTAACTAAGCACATGTCTTAGGTACACTATGTGATCAAACGGGTCCGGACACCTGGCTGAAAATGACTTACAAGTTCGTAGCACCCTCCAGTGGTAATGATGGAAATCAATATGGTGTTGGCCCACCCTTAGCCTTGATGACAGCTTCCACTCGCAGGCATAAGTTCAGTCAGGTGGTGGAATGTTTCTATGGGAGTGACAGTACATTCTTCACGGAGTGCTGCACTGAGGAGAGGTATCGATGTCGGTTGGTGAGGCCTGACACGAAGTCGGCGTTCCAAAACATCCCAAAGGTATTCTATAGGATTAAGGTCAGGACTCCGTGCAGGCCAGTCCACTACAGGGATGTTATTGTCGTGTAACCACTCTGCCACAGGCCGTACGTTATGAGCAGGTTCTCGATTGTGTTGAAAGAGTGCAATTGCCATCACCGAATTGCTCTTCAATATTGGGAACCAAGAAGGTGCTTAAAACATTCATGTAGGCCTGTGCTGTGATAGTGCCACGTGAAACAACAAGGGGTGCAAGCCCCCCTCCATGAAAAACATGACTACACCATAACACCACCGCCTCTGAATTTTACTGTTGGCATTACACACGCTGGAAGATGTCGTTCACTGGGCATTTGCCATACCCACACCCTGCCATTGGATCACCACATTGTGTACCATGATTCGTTACTCCACGCAACGTTTTTCCACTCTTCAGTCGTCCAATGTTTACTCTCATTACACCAAGCGAGGCATAGTGGGGCATTTACTGGCAAGATGTGTGGCTTATGAGCAGCTGCTCAATGATGAAATCGAGTTTTCTCCCCTCCCACCTTACTGTCATAGTACTTGCAGTGGATATCCTGATGTAGTTTGGAATTCCTGTGTGATGGTCTGGGGAGGTGTTTGGCTATTACCCACTACGACCTTCTTCAACTGTCAGTGGTCTCTGTCAGTCAACAGACAAGGTCGGCCTGTACACTTTTGTGCTGTAAGTGTCCCTTCACATTTCCACTTCAGTATCACTTCGGGAACAGTGGACCTAGGGATTTTTAGAGTAGATTTGCCCCCATTCGGAATCCTGCCGTGTCCAGAAAACTTTTCACTGCTTTAGTCTGCTGATTCAGTCTACTTTTGAGAGCTGCTCTCAAATGAAGCTCATACTGCTCTGTTTCCAGTAGCACTACACGAGCCCTTCCTTAAGCTGTACTGAGCGAGGTGTCAAAGTGGTTAACACACTGGACTCGCATTTGGGAAGACAAGGGTTCAAACCCACGTCTGGCCATCCTGATTTAGGTTTTGTATGAGTTTCTTAAATCGTTTCACATAAATGCTGGGATGGTTCATGTGAAAGGAAACAGCCGACTTCCTCCACCACTTTCCCTAATCTGATGGGACCAATGGCCTTGCTGTTTGGTCCCCTCCCCCAAATCAACCTACCTTAAGCTGCTCAAATGCATGCACAATTTTCAAGTCTTCAGCATACATCATGTATAGCTTTGCTTCACCTATTAAGAGTAATTAGGCCACCTGTGATGGGCATTCATCAGTTCAGAGGCCCAGCTTCATGGCTAATTCTAGGTCACCTTTGAATGTCAACACATCTTCCATTGTATTGCATGAAAAAGTGGTAATCAGACTGATAGTAGCTAATTTTAGTTAAGACGCAGTTACATTGGATGAAGCTCCCTCATTTCAGCTAATTCCTTGTGTATCTGCATGTTGCTTGCCTTTTAGAACCTCTGTTTGATCTACCAAAGCTTTTGAAATGCCTCTTCTGAGGAAACACACTGTGAATCTTGGCTCTGCACTGCACAACCTTTTCCCACCAAAATTTAAAATAACACAGTAACAGAGAACAAACAAAGCTAATGATAACAGAGACACATTGCAGTAATGACACGCTGATTTTAGTCTTTTCATCTAATGTTCTTAACTCTTCACACTGCTTGGCAAACTGACGATAGTGTCAGATGCTGACTGTGCACATGGTGCACTGTAGCGCAACAGATTGCACTGTGTGCATCTTGCTGGCTGCATACCAGCATAATATTCCCTATCATTTCTTCAGAATTGTGAAAGATTGGCAGGTTCTTCAATCATCATAAACTCCATCTTTAAATTTCTGTAGCAATTGGTTCTCCTAACCATATGCTTGCACGAGACCAGGAAAATGGTAGAATAAACAGTAAGTCCACTCACATACTGCTTCATCAAAGCTGCTAGCCAGAGCTGGTGATCACATTCACAATCCACCCTTCCATAGCAGCCGATAACTTCTGACACCACTTGTGGAGGTCAGGATGTACTAACCTAGTGGCACATGAAGCTGGCTGTTTGATGGTTCAGAACATATTGCAGCTGGCACTTCCCAGGCCGTGGTTGCAGCGGATTGGTGGCAGGAGTCGGAAACAGTGCTGGTTGAATTAGTCCTTTGTTCCTTAACAGTTACAGCGGTGGAGACGGATCCGGGAAGGTGGCCAATGCCTCCATGTTGTAGGCGGTTCAGCTGCTGAAGCATGTCAGTTTCAACATAAACCCTTCAGAAGGATGGTGCACTACGTGTTCCTTCAGACAAAGGCAGCAGCTGGCAACATGCTCCTGTTAGCACAGTGGCACTGGTGCTGACTCAGGAGTGGTGCCATGCGGCACACGATTGACGGATGGCAAGTGGCCAGAAGCAGATGGCTTGACTGAGTTGCTCAGCACAGCATGTATCGGGCCAGGTGGAATTAAACTGCGACCTCCAGCATCGATAGTAACAGTGGAATGTGCCCGCACTGAATGTTGGCAGACAGTGACAGCATATGTTCACCAGGACGATGTACGGAAACAACATTTGCTCGATTGCATGGTGATGACTGAGTGCTTAGGTGACCCAGACTTGAGCCCAAGGCCCACCAGAACGGTGTCCATCAGCAGGTGGTAGTCAACCAGCAGATGGCCCAACAGTGAGGAGATACGAAGTCAGCAGCATCCAGACTCAGCACAGGCAGCAGCCTGTAGCTGTTGACAGGAGTGACTGTGCCAGTCTTGCTGAATCATCTCAGATGGTAGGCGGGCGTAGACCTCTCCTCTTTTGGTGATGATTGCATAATTCATGATGTCTCTCTGAATTCATAGTGTAAGTGCAAGCCGGGTCAGGTAGTGTCTCTGAAACAGCAGCAGTCCAGTACGCTAAATCATAACAGGTCTGAGGCACCGGGCCCAGGCAATCATGATCTCATTTGCCCTAGTTTATCAGTCAGACCAGTGCCTCCAGAAATCCCTTCAGTGCTGTAATATGTAGCAATTCTTTGTTTCAGAGACGCTGGATGGCGTCTTCTGCTTTACCAGCTAGCTGAATATGTGTTCCTGCACCAGGATGCCTTATTACTGAGACGGCCTTTGTACCCCCCCTTCCCCTTATGACATTGTTTTGCTTAGTCTCTCACAAGAGCCATTATTACACCAGGTGGAACAGTGGTAGAACACTAAGGAGAGACCTGCAAGCAGAAGTGCCCATGGAAGGAAGGCTGAGTGCAGTTAGACTGGAGTGGTTTGCTCATGTGATATGGTTGAAGCTTAACCAAATTGCCAATCGGTACTTGTAAAGGAACATGACAAGACAGAGACCACGTGGAAATCCAAGTAAAAGGTAGCTGGATCGTGGGATGCTGTAGTGAGGAAGGAAATCTACCAAAACAGAAACAGGTGCAGACAAAATGTTCGGAAGCTGGAAGAACTTCCTGATGATGATGATGATGATGATGATGATGATGATAGTTCTTTAGAGGCAACAGTCATCTTTTATGTCCTCCTGTCTCATATCAGTAAGTTTATTTTTTTCTTCAGCAACTGTATTTAGCACGTTACATTTTCCCATGATGTCTGCAGGCTCTCGTGACTTTAAATGTAGCATCTTTATCCAGTTTACACAATCCCAACCATACTGGAAGCTCAGAACATTTGTGACCCAGAGAGAAGAAGGGACATTATCAGAGCAATAGCGTTAAGTAAGAAAATGAGCTTTGGAGTTAAAGTGCTCACACAACAGTATTTAGGTTTTTATGTTTTACCACAGTATCAGTACTGGAGGCTGCACAACAAGGAGATTTTTGTTTATTTTCTGAGAAAATGTGATGTGTCACACTGCATTAAGCCCCACTCCAGTATTTTAGCCTATTTTTGTACAGAAGGATTTTTCACATGTTTCCTGTATTTTGTGTCTCTCTTGATTCAAGGTTTGAGGAGGTGTTTCTTCCACTCAGCACCTTTACAGCTTTTTACATTGTTTTCTTCTCCCAGTAAAAGTGTAATTAATCCTAAAAGCTAGAAATTTGTATTTTAGCCTATTTTTGTACAGAAGGATTTTTCACATGTTTCCTGTATTTTGTGTGTCTCTTGATTCAAGGTTTGAGGAGGTGTTTCTTCCACTCAGCACCTTTACAGCTTTTTACATTATTTGCTTCTCCCAGTAAAAGTGTAATTAATCCTAAAAGCTAGAAATTTGTGTGTCTATTATCCCTTATCCATTTCTTCCTGTTTCAATAGTTGCTGAGTAGATGTTTCCCTTCTTATAAAGTAACTGTTAAAGAATGTAGTGAATTTGTATATAAACTACACTCTGTAATATTCTTTTTGTCTTGGTGACTTGTTAATACTCACCAGGTGGTGTGTGCGTTCCTGCAAGTTCCAGAGCTATATCTTCAGTATTGTTTACAGTTGCTGAAACACATTTGGGAAGAAGTGTCAAGCCGGTTTCATTGTACATGGCTGGATGTTCTGGAATACCGTGAAAATCATGCTGGTTCTCCAGAAAACGCTACCAGAGGTTTGATATATAGACTTCATCAGCGCCATTATCAAGAACAGCAGCAGGTGCAACAACAGCAACAGCAGCAAAAGCAGCAGCTGATTTCAGCTCCTTATCACCACCCACCTCCAGCATTTGACACATATGGCACTTCACCCCATTATCATTCTCCAGCGGCTGGTTGTGTATATGGACAAATTCAACACCATGTTCCACATTTAGGATATAACTACTATTCACCCACTTACGCTTTGGGCAACACTCATGCTGCGTACACTCTGCCATCACAATCGAGATATGCAGGTGTTACAAGTGTGCCACAATCAGTACCTTACCAGGTTGCAGTACCTGCTCCTGTGCACACTGCCTATCAGGTACCACCTGCTCCACATCCCGTATTAAAATCTCAAGATCTTTATCCTAACAGTAGCCACATACATCAATTTCCTGGTCCATTGGCAGTGAATCACATCCCACCTCAAGCAGTACAAAATGGCTATCCTCCGTCAGGACAGTTATTGGAAAACCCGACTGTGATGCAGAACTATGGTTATACTGTCCCTACAGGACAGTTAATAGAATTAGAAAATACGAATCCTGCACAGAGTACTAGTGTCAATCACCAGCAGTCATTTCCAGGACCAGATTCTTCCATATTGATACCAAGAGTAGTGAAGCAGCATAGTTCCCAAGCACAGCTGAAAAAGAATTGTGAACGACAAGTTGATAGTAGTGGCAGGTTTGTTGCACCTGTAAATTCTCAGGATCACTTGTCATATTTGGATGATATAGATAGCATTGAAGACCATCCTTCATTAAGCAAGGCAAAAGAAGATGGTAAAGGAACATTTGATGCTTGGAACTATGTTTTCAAAAGCCTCGAGAGCCAAGGTTACAGTAAAGATTTAGCAGATAGGCCAAATGTTCTCTCCCCAGAAAAACACAGTAAATCTAATCATAAGGAACCGAAGCCGTCAAAGCAACAGGCTATCGAAATGTCAAGTCTTGAAAACACCTTAATGGAATTGAGGCTTGAAGAATATCATAAAAAGATATCTAGTCCACCAGAGAGAAGACCAATGAAAATAAATGAAGCTCTGCATAGGATGAAATTGGAATGTGATGGTGAGGGATCAAGAAATTCAAAGAAAACAGCAGTGAATGAAAATCTAGATGGCCGTGGTAGTGTGTATGACAACATGTCGTCACCCCCTAAGGAAGTAATGTACTCTGAAGTAAGTAGGTTGAATGTTGGTGGCAGTTCAGACGTTGCAAAAATGTCTAAGACGTTTCCCAAGGAATCAAAAAAGAATGTGAGTAAAAAAGGTATGAAAGAAGATAATGACATTTATGTGAAACCACATACTTCGAAAACATCTCTTGGAGCTGATGCAATTGAGAGTCCAAATGATTATTATTCTGCAGCTAGTGTTCCATCCAGAGAGAGACCAGTATCTGTTGTTACAGAAACAAGCAAATCAAATGTTCAAGTAAACAAGAGCTCAATAAAAACATTACCTAGAGAACCAAAGAAACATAGTAAAAAGAATGTGCAGTCTGGTGTGCAGTATTCGTCTGCAACTTTGGACCCAAGAAGGATTTCGGATCACACTAATCGTGTCAATCCCTCTGGTGATGTACCTAGGTCAAATGAGAAAGAACTGAAGCAGAAAGACTGTACAGAAGTAAGCAATTTCTCTGAACATGAGTCTGATAAGTGGGAATGTAGTACATGCACTTTTTTAAATAATCCCACACGTGAAGTTTGTGAGATGTGTGGTAAATCGAAAGTCAGAGGATCAGAAATCAAACCCCTTGCCAGTGGAGGCCGAGAATGTCCGCAGTGCACACTGGTGAATGAAAAAGGTGTAGATACGTGTATTGCATGTGACTGCAGTCTGAAAGACTCCCCAACATACATTTAGCAGTATTGTGACCAGACTGCAAGTAACAGTCCAGCTATCTGAAAATATTAGACTGACCTGGTTCACAGGTCTGTATATTTATAAAATTTTATTGCTTGTTATTCACAATTTCTTCTTGTGTGATCACCCACCCCCTTTCTGTTTTCTACTTAATAATACTTTTATAATGAATTTGCATTAATGTTTTATATACACAAACCATTGAACATAATAGTGTTCCCTTTGACATATGTTCACAAACCTTTCTTCATGTGTTCATTGTTCTGTAATAATTCTTTTTAATGGTTTTGTATTCTAAACACACAATGCTGTACTTCTGTGGGAAATTTTCCCAGATATATTTCTAGGAATGAAATTTCTTTATATATTTTCACAGTAAGAGAAAAATTTTATTTTCTGCATTTACGTTGTATTTTTAATTGATTTATTTATTCAGTAAGCCTTTGTTAAGTATGCTAGTCTGGACTCTACATTTATGATAAAGATATTTACTATTGTTGATAATTTGAACATCAGTTTCAGGCTACAATTTCTTACATAATCTCACGACAGAAATATCTTATATAAAGCAGGTGTTGTACCAGATGGAAATAACTGTTAGGGTATCGAGCATATTGTGTTAACAGCATGCAGCCACATGTGTTGCTTAAGAAAATGAAACTTTGTTATTACTTGAGAAATACCTCTTTGCTTAATTAAGTGAAGGGAAATGTTTTGTTCGCCAAGAAATATAAGGAAATGTCATCGAAGAAACATTATGTACATTTTTTTTAGAAAAGTAGTTTCGTAAATGTTCTAACAGTGTTAATTATATCTGCAGAAATGTGTAAATCTGGCAGGATTGTAAGGTTCAGAATCATTTGTCAATTGGGACAGTTTTTTAAAAGAGTGAAAACATGTCAGTTCTTTTGAATTGGCCAGAAAAATGTGGTGTTTCAAGCACAACAAGGTACTGTAACCAAGTTATTGTTAAAATAGCTGCATCTTTGTCCTATGTCTTTCAAAATAATTTTGAGAGATGATGAAGCCTATTAATCCTCCCACCCCCACTCTTCATTATCTACTGCAGTTATGTGATGTTGATTTGACAGGAAGCAATACAGTTAATGCTTTTACATTTTTACTGTTCAAGTAAAAGTTTTTTGTGGAATAAAAAGTGTAATTTCCTTTATTCATTGCATGTTTGTGTTTTATGTTCCTTGTGTTTTGTTATCACATATATTTTAATAATTTGCATGGAAAAATGGTAGGTTGTACATGCTGCATTATACAAGTCAAAGTTTGTTTCAGCAGAAATATACAAGATAAACTTTATGATAAAGATCTATTTCTTTTCACTGTAAGACATTCAAGATGTGAACTATGAAAGAAGAAAACCTTGTAGCTGAATGCCAAACGAAGATAATTTCTTCAGTCATAAACTGTTTGCTTAGGCAACTGGTACGAAAAAAAAGGAACTTCGTATATGTCACTGGAATGCAACTGCTTCACAACTTTTATTTTTTCATGAATATAAATTAAAAGCCAGAACATTATAGTAAACTATCCCCTACTGTAGCTGTAAAGATGCCCAAAATGAATATATAGATGTATTTTAAACATTAAATCAAACAATGGAAACACCAGGTAGGAATATAAACAAAGTGGAAAAAGACAGATTACTACTTGCCACCGGCTGCGGTGGCCGAGCGGTTCTAGGCACTTCAGTCCGGAACCACTCAACTGCTACGGTCGCAGGTTCGAATCCTTCCTCGGGCATGGATGTGTGTGATGTCCTTAGCTTAGTTAGGTTTAAGTAGTACTAAGTTCTAGGGGACTCACGACCTCAGATGTTAAGTCAATGCTCAGAGCCATTTGAACCATTTTTGAACTACTTGCCGTAAAGAAGATGCGTCAAGTTGCAGACAGGCATAATTAAAAGGCACTTACATAACACTTTCAGCTGCAGCCTTCATCAGTAATAGACACACACACCATTCATACACACAAGCAAGTACACCTCACTCACATGACTGCCATCTCCAGCATCTCAGGCCGAAATGTGCAAGCAGCAATATGGAGGGGGCAGGTATGGGGAAGGGTAAGGGATAGTAGTTTTCAGCTGGGCAGAGAGACGAACGCTGTCTGGTGGAGTGTGCAGGGACTAGAATGCCAACAGGTGCAGTGTCAGAAGGTTGTGGAGCAGGGAAGTGTGGGGATAAAAGGAGAGGAGCAGGGAAAGATGGGCAGGTGCACTGGCAGAAAGCGGCAAATAGAATGGGAGTGGAGAGGAGGTTATAGTACAGAGGGGGTGAAAATTGTTGGATGGATGATGTGGGGACAGTAGTTATGTGCGTTGAGGCTGAGATAATTATGGGAGCAGAGAATGTGTTGTGAGGATAACTCCCACCTGCACATTTCAGAAAAGCTGGTGGTAGAGCGAAGGATCCAGATGGCTCGGGTAGTGAAACAGCCATTGAAACCAAGCATTATGTTCAGTTGTATGTTGTGTCACAGTGTGTTCTACTTTGCTCTTGGCCACAGTTTGGCGGTGGCCATTCATCCTTGCACTGCAAGCGGCGGGGTTGGCAGTCAGACCAATGCAAATAAAAGCTGCGCAGTGTTTGCAGTAGAGCTGATAAATAACATGGCTGCTTTCTCAGGTGATCAGACCCATGATGGGGTGGGATAAATCAGTGACAAGACTGGCATAGGAAGTGCTGGGTTGGTGGATTGGGCAGGTTTTGCACCTGGGTCTTCCATAGGGATATGATCCTCCTGGCAAGTGGTTGGGATTGGTAGTGGAATAAGGATGAACTAGGATAGGGATGGGTGACAGAACACCACTTTAGGAGGGGTGGGAAGTATCTCGGCTAGGATATCCCTCATTTCGGGGAATGATGATAGGTAAGTATCTCCCATAATGTCCGCCCCCAGTAGCTGAGTGGTCAGCATGACAGAATTTCAATTCTAAGGGCCCGGGTTCAATTCCCGGCTGGGTCGGCGATTTTCTCCGCTCAGGAACTGGGTGTTGTGTAGTCCTAAACATCATCATTTCATCCCCATCGACGTGCAAGCCGCCGAAGTGGCGTCAAATCGAAAGACTTGCACCACCCGACGGGAGGCCCTAGTCACACAAAAAAATAATAATAATCTCCCATAATTATCCCGGCCTCAACCTCCGGTAACTGCTGTCCCTACACCCTCGACCCAACAGTTTCCACCCCCTATGTCCTATCATCTCCTCCCCATTCCCATCTCTCCTCTGTTTATTTTCTATCCTCTGCCAATGCATCCACCTGTCTTTCTGTGCTCCTTTCCTTTTTTTTTACTCATTTTTTCCCCTCCTCCCTGCCCCACAACCTCCTGACACTCCGCCCACAAGCATTCTAGTCCCTGCACACTTCACCAGACTGTGTTCGTCTCTCTCCCCACTCCACCCATCAGCGTTCATCTCTCTCCCCACCCATACACTACTACCCCTTTCCCATCCCCTCCAGATTACTGCTTGCATCCCACGTGACAGTTACTTTGAAAGCTTTATGTAAGTGTCTTTTAATTATGCCTGCCTGTCATCAAAAGTCACTTTTTTCAGCGTTTAATTCTGTAGACATCATCCGATAACTGAATACATTTGTATAACACAACTTAATCTTGACAAATACTTCAGGTGTGCAATCTTTATTGTTACATTTATCCACTTGAAGACATTTTCTTTGTGGTGCTGTTGTCTGCGGACCTGAAACAAATACAGTTTGTCAGTGATTTACAGTGTCCATCTAAAGTAAAATAAAAGAATGTCATTACACCAGTTGTAAGCTGAAATGTAGTTAAAAGCATCTGCGTATAGAGTTATAATCTGCAAGTCTCTGTATGTCATTTGATGCTCTGTGGAGGCAAGTTTTTGGAATAGTTCAAGAAAGCCATTGGTTTGAAGAAAGTGGTTTACATGTAGTCTCTTTTTCATTATTGCATATCTGTTGTACTGTGGCATTAAACATTTACACTGATTGTAAATCATGTGGCTCCTCTTTGTATTTTAATTATTTCTATTGATATGCAGATTTATTGTGGCTTACCAACAATACTCAGGGGTTGAGAATTTTTTGTTGGGAAGGTTCATTTCACCAGATCCTTCTCTTGAACTGCAGTGTAGCATTTGCATCCCATTTTCAGAAAGTGGAGATTTCCTTTCAGATATTGCTTTGAATGGATCCATTTTCATCAATTTGTTCACTGTATTTGGTAGGATATCTTCTTTAAAAGCCACTTCAGTAATGACATGGAGTGAGACGCCCATGTTTAACCTTTCCTTCCTTTCTGATGCCCTTTTTTCAGCCAAGTCTGGGTCAAGACTGGTACTGCCATTCTGTGACACAGAGAACCAACCACTCCCTTATATAGGCAGTTATTCCAATGGGGTCTCCACTCCCAAAGGCATTTTAAAGCTAGTACCAGCTCCTCAGCTCCCCTGTCCTCCCCTTTAGGGAGGAATCTGTGCACCCCTCTGTCTGCATACAGTGTAGCATAACATAGTGACTGTGGTGGATATGTTGATATTTTGCTGGCACTGTTCTGCACATTGTATATTTATGAGAGTGATGTTGATGTTCTTTCACAGTGTATAAAATCACTTTTCAAAAAGCTAACGAATTAAACTGTGTCATGAGTTCCTTGCTCAGCTGTTGTTCTGGTTGGTAGTCCATTTGGAGTGAAGAGCTTACATTTAAAAGATTTTTAAATGGCTGTACCGAATACCATGAACAGGTTCAACTGTAATTCCAACAGTTTAATAAAAACGACAGCATTATTTTAATGTGCTGACTATACACTGTTTGTTCACATTTTTGAGTTTTTTAACTTCTGCCACCTAACTAAAGGTTATTTACTATATGATCGACATTGATGATTCTTTTTTACAGCATGCTGTTGTTGAATTTCTTGTTAAAGAGGAGTAAAATATGTTGCATTTCAAACTTCATTGTGTATAAGGAGACATATGAATGGGTGCCTGCAGCATTATGAGATGTGTTGAAGCACTCTAAACGTGGGAAAACGACCATGGTAGATGAGGCAAATATCAGTCATCCAAAAACTCCATGGTCCACAAAAACGTAATTGATGAGTCCATCAGAGAAGAGTGACATGTATCTGTGAAATACATCACAACGTAACTTGCTGTAGGACATAGCACAGTGTAAGAAATCATTCCAAGGAGTGTGCCCATTGGATTTAAAAGTTTACTGATTGAAGACCACAATTTTCACAAAGATTTCCTCAGAAATTTTAAAATTAAGGAAATCATTTTTTGTGAATATTGTGACAGTTGACAAAATCTGATGACATCTTGGTCAGCCTAAAACAAAACACGAGAGTATGGAATTACACCCTTTGTATTTGCCACAAAGGAAGAGAGCAAGATCAGTGCAAACTGTTTGGGAAGACATCTTTTGGAATACAGAGGGTCGTAGTTTGGTTGAATTTCTTGACCTGGTCAGACCATAAGTGCTATCTGCCACATACAGACTCTTTTGAAGGTCTATTGTGCATTGTTTGATAAACTCCCTGGGGAATAGATCATCCTGCAGCAGATAAAGTGCAGCCTCACACGCATTCTGCCACTGTGGAGAAAAATGGGATGTTTGGGTGGGCAAGTCTTCTGCACTCTCTCTCTGTACAACTAACATGAAATCATCCAGCTGCAGTCTTTTTGGTTTTGGGAAATAACAACTATCAGACCAATGGTAAGACACTGGAGGGCATTAAGAATGCAGCATGTCAGTCTCTTGGAACAGTGGAACAGACTTCTACCACAAATAAATTTATACAGCAAGAACATTTTGTGTAAATAAATGGAGACTATGAGAGTGGTTTGACAAGTATGGGGAAAAGGCAAGAAAAAAATTGTTTCATAACCAGCTCACCTCACTCCATGACATAGTCTCATTTGAGGTATATAAATGTGGTCCAGTTTTTTCATCACATCGGAAAAATTGGTTCTGTCAGACTGCGAAATACTTGTTGACTGCAATAATCACTTCCTCATTTGATGATTTTTTTTCCCCCAGTAAGCCCAAGTTTCCAATTAGAGAAAATGAAAAGTTACTTGGGCGAAGTCTGGTGAATAAGGTGGATTAGGAACCAGTTCAAAGCCCAATTCAGACACTTTCACCATTGTTATCCCTGATGTGTGGTATGGTGTATTATCCTTGTGAAAGAGCACTTTTTTGCATGCCAAGCTTTGTCTTCTTTCAACCAATGCAAGTTTCAAACAATCCAACAGTCAAGCATAATAGGGTAGGCTACAGTTATGTTTCTGTCTTTTGCCGAGTAATCTATAAGGATTATTCCTTGAAATCCCAAAAAACAGTGGCCGTCACCTTACCAGCTCACAAAATGGCCTTTTTCGGTGCGCTTTCACCAGCCTTTGTCCATTCTTTTGACTACCATTTTGACTTTTATATGTAATGATGAATGCTATATCCATGAGTAGCCATCAGAAAAACAGGAGAGAAATGGTGACAACACAAGGCAGGAAGACCGCCTGTGAACGGGACTCAAGCCCACACTGAAGTCGAGCAACAGGGCTGACTGATTGGCAGACCCGACACAACAAGAGTAAATCAATAGCAACCTTTGCAAATTTCAACATAATGCTTTCGACTGGTCAAGTAAAAACTACAATCCAAATTGAGGCCAAAGAGGAAAACCAATATCAAAGCAAAGTCACCAACAAGTAGTCAGTAGTACGGCAGAGATAGTAATCATACGAAGTACACAACTGACCAAAAGGTTGAGGTGTGGCAGTATTTTTGCTTGCCATGAGGGACACTATTGGCTTGTGTATTCACGTGGCAAAACGGTGGCACAGCCACTAGGCGGGTGCAGCTGCGGTGACCCTGTCCTCTATCGTCCATTGAGGTCCATTTGCTCCAGTAGGCATTCAACTTCTGTGCAACTGATACCAGAAAAGTCACAGATCTGTGCAAAAAGTGTTGCAAATAGTGACTAAACATTGCGGACACTATGCTGGAATGTTGTGTCGGATGCACTTTTGGTCAATAGTGAGCAATGTGGCACCCACCTCACACACAGCTTCTTTATAGCCTATTCTCAGGCCAGCATTCACTAGCTGAGATGCCTGCTGTCTCAGCAATCTCACAAAGTTTTAATCAGCAGTCTTGCATTACCATATCACGGATTTTGCCATGGTTCCCTTTGCAGTGACATCAGTTAGATAGGCAGACCACGCTTCATCTTCGGTTTTTGTCTGACCAGAAGGATTTATTAATCCAAAAGTAAACGGTCTTCAGCCTTTCAAATGAAAATGTTTTGTGACAGCATAAAACTCAGTTTTCTCAATTTTCAGTCAAAGTTGACACAGTGGTCAATACAGATGGCTATCAGTAAGAAACAGTAGAGTGTACAGTGCTGAAATTCTTTATACAATCTTTGGAATAATGTAGCTCACCAACCATGGGAATAATGTAGCTCACCAACCATGAAGGCACAACAAAAATGTTCCGTTCTTTCATGGAAATTTACCATCCTTATCAAACCACTCTCATATACTGAAAATGGCAAAAAGTTCGTATTGTAAGTTAATATACGTGGACTGTGTAACATATTAAAAATTTCACCATGAGCCGATTAAATCAGTTAAATTTATATTTGTAGCAATCTGTTAATTAAGTGTGACCCTCATAAGCATTATAGGATCTTGTTGAATTTCTAAGGTTACCTAACGCTACAGAGTATCCAATATGAATCTCACAAAGTATCTAAAAATATATAGAATAGTTGGTTTGTTACTGTTACCTGCAAAGCATGAAAGCAAGGAGATATACAGGGTGTTACAAGAAGGTACGGCCAAACTTTCAGGAAACATTCCTCACACACAAAGAAAGAAAATATGTTATGTGTACATGTGTCCAGAAACGTTTACTTTCCATGTTAGAGCTCATTTTATTACTTCTCTTCAAATCACATTAATCATGGAATGGAAACACACAGCAACAGAACATATCAGCGTGACTTCAAACACTTTGTTACAGGAAATGTTCAAAATGTGCTCCGTTACCGAGGATACATGCATCCACCCTCCGTCGCAAGGAATCCCTGATGCGCTGATGCAGCCCTGGAGAATGGCATATTGTATCACAACCGTCCACAATACAAGCACGAAGAGTCTCTACATTTGGTACCGGGGTTGCGTAGACAAGAGCTTTCAAATGCCCCCATAAATGAAAGTCAAGAGGGCTGAGGTCAGGAGAGCCTGGTGGCCATTGAATTGGTCCGCCTCTACCAATCCATCGGTCACCGAATCTGTTGTTGAGAAGCGTACGAACACTTCGACTGAAATGTGCAGGAGCTCCATCATGCATGAACCACATGTTGTGTCGTACTTGTAAAGGCACATGTTCTAGCAGCACAGGTAGAGTATCCCGTATGAAATCATGATAACGTGCTCCATTGAGCGTAGGTGGAAGAACATGGGGCCCAATCAAGACATCACCAACAATGCCTGCCCAAACGTTCACAGAAAATCTGTGTTGATGACGTGATTGCACAATTGCGTGCGGATTCTCGTCAGCCCACACATGTTGATTGTGAAAATTTACAATTTGATCACGTTGGAATGAAGCCTCATCCGTAAAGAGAACATTTGCACTGAAATGAGGATTTACACATTGTTGGATGAACCATTCGCAGAAGTGTACCCGTGGAGGCCAATCAGCTGCTGATTAGTGCCTGCACACGCTGTACATGGTACGGAAACAACTGGTTCTCCCGTAGCACTCTCCATACAGTGAAGTGGTCAACGTTACCTTGTACAGCAGCAACTTCTCTGACGCTGACATTAGGGTTATCGTCAACTGCACGAAGGATTGCCTCGTCCATTGCAGGTGTCCTCGTCGTTCTAGGTCTTCCCCAGTCGCGAGTCATAGGCTGGAATGTTCCATGTTCCCTAAGACGCCGATCAATTGCTTCAAACGTCTTCCTGTCGGGACACCTTCGTTCTGGAAATCTGACTCGATACAAACGTACCGCGCCACGGCTATTGCCTCGTGCTAATCCGTACATCAAATGGGCATCTGCCAACTCCGCATTTGTAAACATTGCACTGACTGCAAAACCACGTTCGTGTTGAACACTAACTTGTTGATGCTACGTACTGATGTGCTTGATGCTAGTACTGTAGAGCAATGAGTCGCATGTCAACACAAGCACCGAAGTCAACATTACCTTCCTTCAATTAGGCCAACTGGCGGTGAATCGAGGAAGTACAGTACATACTGATGAAACTAAAATGAGCTCTAACATGGAAATTAAGCGTTTCCGGACACATGTCCACATAACATCTTTTCTTTATTTGTGTGTGAGGAATGTTCCCTGAAAGTTTGGCTGTATCTTTTTGTAACACCCTGTATATGCAGTATGTTTTTTGAGTGTCAAGTGATGTAGTTTCATTTCAAGCAAACTACATTCATTTTGACAAATTCAAGAAGTCGTAATAGAACAGAAACCAAAAGTTAACAAATTAATATGTATGTAAGAAATCATGAAGCTGCGTAGTTGAGCTGTAACAAAAGAAAAAGTGAACAAACTCCGTCCGAACACTCCCTGAAGAAGGTATCGACCAACCGCAATGTCATCCTCAGCCCCTAGACGTCATTGGATGCAGATTGGAGGGGCATGTGGTCAGCACACTGTTCTCCTGGCCATTGTCAGTTTTTGTGACCAGAGCTGCTACTTCTCAATCCAGTTGCTCCACATTTGGCCCCACAAGTGCTGAATGCACCCCACTTGCCAACACTGCTCGACAGACCTGGATGGTGACCTATCCAAGTGCTATAGCCAAGCCCAACAGCTCTTAACTTTGCTGATCTGGCGGGAACCAGTGTTACCACTGGGGCAAGGCCACTGGCAAAAAGTTAACAAGAAAGTACATTAATAGCACTGGATTTACATTGTATCAATGCCTAACTTAAAAATTCTGATGTGAGACACAGCTAATCATTTTCACAGCTGTGTGGACCAATGTAGCAAAAGCCCTGTAGGAGGAACTCTGTAGTATTAGCAGTTGAGCAGTAGACACAAATGGCATTTTTTACATAAACATTATCATATATTTAATTTTTCCATGCTATTCTGCACTGATGCCTGTTGGCCCTTCTCCCAATGCCTCTGACTTTTTATATTTTCATTTATGATAACTCAGCAGTTATCTAAGTAAAGTACAATTTGCCACAATGTTCCATGTCTTGTGGTTACTTAAAGTTATTCCACTATACAGTCCATGTGTGATTATTTCCACACACATTTCATGATAATTATATGCATTCAGTTTTATATTGTGTTCTTGGGACATGAACTCACAGACTTCTCAGTCACAAACAGTATAAAGTCACTAGTCTATAGTGTTGTGCAAGGATATGTAACCGTGTGGTTGGTTGGTTAGTTATGGTGTAATGCACTCCATGTACAATCTTGTCACCCAGTCGCATGTGTGTCAACTTTACCTTCCAAATTATTTTATGTTGCCATTCTTGAAGTTAATTGTTGTAGTGGACATACTATGCAGCCACTAAACTTTGCCCTGTGATTTCTTCTCCTTTGCAGTTGGGGTGTGTGCTGAAAGAGAACTCTGATCTATTTAAGCGACTGAAATGATGTAATCAGGTTTGTGTTAACTCTTCTGTACTATAACAGCAAGATTTACACTGTACAATTACTTACTTTTACAATTGCGAGTAATGTAGATCGATCATAATTTGTAGCTCCTAATAGAGCTTAATATGTACGTGTGATGGTTTTACATTAGATGGTAAATGACAGTTATTAACGATTCTTCAATTGTTTCGTCATTTACATTCTTGCCAGAGCCCCTTTTCTCCTTGACTTCCACAGCACCACCAAGCTGTGATGCCAAAGCATAAGCGAGCCTCAACAAGGGTCTCTACAGCAGGAGGAGACGTGCATTCGCCATCGAGGAATGGATTCCATTCCCATTCATTTGCCTCCATTTTCGTGAAGTGGATAACATGTATATTTCCACCAAACATGGCATCTGTGCCAATTTACTGTGTATTTCTTTAATCGTTGTGTGTATGTGTTACTGCCCCATGCTATCCTAAGTTAGTAGAATGTAATTACCATGATATGGTGTGCAGAAAAAAAGGGTTTCAGCAATAGAAACATATAAATGTGGAAAGATGGATGATAAAATAGGTATTGCTATCAGAGAAGTAAGAAAATGAAAATTATGAATGAGTTTGCTAGGAGAGAAGGAAGAAAGAAAGAAGATAAGAGCCCCAAAGGCAGAATCCCCTACCACCCCTCACCACAGGATACTCTCCCTGATGGTTTCTTCTCCGAGACAGTGGAGGATGAAGTGTGGTCAGCATACCCTGCAGAACTGACTTGTCAGTTTCACCTGTACAGGCCCCGAAAGTTGATCTTAACGTACCCCTATGATAAGCATGTAGGTATGGAGTAACAATACACTTGTAATTAATCAAGCAGTCATCACAAAGCACATATGAAAGTTAAATATTAAATATAATAAAAGAACTACTGCAGTTCGCATGGAATGATATTAGTGTTCTTTTTTTGTGAGTGGTGTTTGAGAGTGGAATAATAGAGAATTAGTGTAAAGGTGATTCGATGAAACCTCTGTCAGACATTTACTATGATTTGCAGAGTAGCCATGTAGGTATAGATACTGAAATATTACCACAGAAATTTCAGACTTGGACATGATATACAGTAAAAATACAAAGAAAATCAGCATAGTTTAGTACCTTCTACCAAAATTACTTCACTTAAATGTAAAATTTAGTCAGTCCAAATACATAATACAACACCGTTTAACTGACCTTTTCCATACTGTTGCTAACTTAGAGAAATGATTTCCTTCTCACTTTTGTATTTGTGAATTCATTCATCACTTCCTGAAAATCCAGACTGACTGTCATGGCTGATTCTATGGCTTGTACTCCAAGATTGACCCGTCAGTCTTGGTTTTCTGTTGTCCATGCATAGTTCTTAATCAGTATTAAACCATCCGCCCCGGTAGCTGAGGAGGTCAGCACGACAGAATGTCAATCCTAAGGGCGCGGGTTTGATTCCCAGCTGCCAAGAGAGCGCTCTCAGCGTGTGTTTATTGTTGTTTGTGAGCTCTTCCAATATAGTTTTTTGAAGAGTGGCTCCCATAATTTATTCTATATTATATTGTGTCTCCGGATGTGTTAGGAGCACAAAATATGTATAAAACATTTTGAAGGTCCATGTAGCAGGCGTCTGCTAGCTAAAGCTTTGGAAAAATATAGTACAAACAATAAATTAATGCTCATTTACTACAGAGATGATATTGATTAAGTAAGTCGGATAGTCGAGAATCAACTTCAATCTGATTACATTAAGTACAGTGGAACAAACTTCACTAAGACCAGTTAGTACACGAATTACATACATTAACGTTACAATGAGAACCACGTGAAACGTTTCGTGTGTAACGGTAGCATAACAATGAGTCGATGAAGATTTGAACAACTAACTAAACTAACAGCTAAGTAAACTCAGCGAGTAAGCCGAACATGGAATGAAAAAAATTTTAGTGTTTTGGTTCTTGAGCTCTTGCCCGCTATACGCGAGATCCCATAGGCAGGGTCAAACAGCGCGAGCAGGACGCAGCTATCCAGTTGCGGAATGGAGCTGGTGACGAGCGAGTCAGCTGCTGTCCAGTAAACATAGGCCGAAACAGCAGATATCACAACGATGAACTGTTACCTCTATTTGCACACTCTACGAGAAAATGGAGAAAGTGGAAATGTGAAACGACAAGATGAGGAATTTCTCGTCTTTGCAAGAAATTGTGGTCTTGTGTTTTTTCGAATGTCTAGCAAACAACTGGAAACGTTACACAAGCTCATTTAACTGAAAATCCCAAAAACTGAAACGAGCTAGAAGAAGCCGATTATTTTTATGCTAGAAAGCATTGACTTTATTTTATTATTTACTGTAATTATATATTTTCAAAAATAGTAATAACCGTAAAACATGGAAAATAAATAAATAAAATTAAAGCTGAAAAATATTGTCAACACTGTGTACAAGTAAGTGCGAGCTACAGGTCAGTCGTCTATACTGAAACGAACTTTTGCCTTCTCATACATTTCTCTGGTGCTGGATAAGTCATTGGAAGATTTACCTGGTTCCTAAATTGCGACAGTGATTTAAGCATTTGCAATACGTTGTGCCATCAGTGAGCTGGGTGATGCAAGGACTGCAGGAGACAGATCTGGTGGTGTGTCATCGTTTAGTATAGCAAGTTCAGTTTCTCAAAATGCTGTGCCAGCTGCATTTTTAAATTAGTTTGTGTTGGAGCTGGGAATGTCTTCAACGAGTGTGTGTAACTCAAAAATAAGTTGCCATATAGTGCCAGCATAATGGTGGAGTTCGTGCTGCTATCTCGATAATCTGTGGCTGCAGCTACATCTTTATTTATCTCTTTCCGTTTCGGCATTTCCGCCGGATGAACAGACGTTAAGGATTCAATTATGCCTACCTTTATGAATTTTAGGTATATGCTGTAGGAGTTTTGTACATTTTTCCGTTGTGCTCATACAGCCTCACCTGTCAGTCAAGCCATTTGCAAATTGTTTTATTTCAAATGGTGCTTGTGTTACTAACAAATAGCACATTCTGTTACTGATATTTGGCCACTGGTGATTCACAGCACACCATCACGCTTTAATTCCGCACGGGAAGGACAGCTGTCTCCGGCAAAGTCAAATATGTGTGTCAAGAACTGTACAACGTTTTACAACTATTGTGTTTACTGAATTGATGGAACGGTGGTAATTTTTTAACTGCACTGGCAGCATAGACGGGAAGCATTTTAGGATGAAATGCCGTAAAAACAGTGGCTCAAATTATTTTTGTTACAAAAATTTGGTTTCAGTACCCTCCTTGGAGTTAGGGATCATGAGAACAACTCCATGGCAATCGACATGGCCAGCTGGCCAGCTGTTTTGAAATCTCGATTTTTCCGCGAATTCATGCGAGGGAAATCATTACCAGGCACAAACATGTCCGTCCCTCTTGTGCTGACAATTCTTGAAGACCCCGTTTGTGTCTGATGACCCCTTTCTCCAAATCAGTGGCCTTGGAAGATCCGTCAAAAGCGGGTTTCAGTAAACAAATGTGCAGGGACCATCATATTGTGGAACAAGCCATCGGTACACTCGTTCAAGAGTGACGAGTATTTTTCAGTCCTATACACTTAACAATCGATACTGCAGAAGCTGTTGTCAAAGCTGCTTATTTGTAGCTTAAATTGTTTGACAATGGCACCACTAATTTGTGCAAGAACATAATTATCTAGAATTGAACTGTATTGCACCCTGCAATATTCATCTGGTACTATATCATGCAACTGCGGATTTATTTACAAAGAAAATGCCTGATTGATACACACTTCCTTATTGCCGCGCCTTTTCCATCACATTTTCATAATAACAGTGTCTGATATCGTAAAGAAATACCTTTGTAAGCACCAGTTCAATCAGCATTTCTGTTTGTACTGCCATCTTGCGCACACTTGCTCGCCACGCACTGTGTAGAAAATCACTGCGTGCCAGCTACATAACGCAGACAATGGCGGCCTAGTGCGGGCGCGCGTCTCCTGTTTGGCCGGGACGATGCCACGGCGTTGCGTGCAACACAGAGAGAGGGACCGCGGACCAGTTTGTGCGCTCCCTGTTTGACGGAGTCGCAATGCCCTCATACATTGAAGATATTTACAAGCTGAAAGTAAAATACGACTTCAATGACAGGTACAAATATTTGTCAATACTTTGCCAATAAATTTTTGAATGCCTGATTGCTGATGCAGTGAACATTAAAATTATACTTAAAAAAAAACTGATGGCAAGATTTTGCCACCCCCAAAATTTTGCCGCCCTCTGCAGTTGCACATGTTGCACCTGCCTAAAGACGGCCCTGATTACAAGTAAATCAGTCTGTTGTTACCATCTCTAGAAGCTGCTACTGGCCTATGATATGTAACCTCCTGTGTATAAAAAAAAAGTGACCCTGATTTCGACAAGACGGAGCTTCATCCCATCGAAGCAGGAGAGTGTTTGAGTCCTGGAGGAGCACTTTGGGGACCGAATTCTGGCTCTGTAGTACCCAGAGGCTACTGTCATGGACCTCGATTGGCCGCCAGATTCTCTGGATCCGAACACATGCGACTCCTTTTTGTGGGTCTATATTAAAGACAAGGTGTACAGCAATAACCCCAAAACAATTGCTGAGCTGAAAACAAGCATTCAGGAGGTCACCGACAGCATCGATGTTCCGACACTTAAGCAGGTCATGCAAACTTTCGCTATTCATCTGCGCCACATCATCACCAATGATGGTAGGAGTATCAAACGTGTCATAACCTAAACTTGAAGTGACGTTTACATGTTGAACAAAGTGTGTGTACGCCATAATTTGTAACTAATTTACGTTTCTTTCATAAAGTTCAATCATTGTCAGCCCTTATTTCCGTATCCATTTCTTATTTCTACGAGAGAACTACTGTAACTCTCTCTTTAATAGGAGCGAACACTCCAGTTTTGTTCTATGACTGAAACACGTATAAAATATTGGAAGACAGATTTAAGTTAAAGATTGCAGGATAGAAAGAGCAGAAGAAACCTCCAGAGAAAACAAAACAGTTAACTCAAGATACCCATTCTCCTAATTTACAAAGATCGCAAATTCTCCTGAGGATATGGATTAACTTGCTGTGTCAGTGATGTATAAGCTATGTACGCCTCGGTAGCATAGCTGTAGCGTTACTGCCTACCACGCAGGGGACTAGGTGTTGTGTGTTCTTCATCATCATTTTCATCATCGACTCGCAAATCGCAGAAGTGGCGTCAGCTAAAGAGAACCGAACGGGGCTTCCTGGCCAACAATGCCACACTGTCATTTCAATTCCATTGTATAATCTCTTTCCTTGACTCGTCTCTGGGGTTTACAAGGAATACGGCTTTTGGATGAGCTACCATGCAGCACCTTGAAGTATCTCCTGTAGTGTGGCAAAATTGGCTTCTTTCTTCCTTTATATTTAAGTTATAATAATACAATTTAAGCAATAAAGTCCAGCAATTACAGCGTTATGCTCATAGCTCTAGTAATCGTCTTTAGTTTTCTTAACCCAACAGCTGATTCTTAACAACTGTAGACACTGCTTATTGCATTCACCACATAGATCACAACTTCTCCTTTATCTTTAACACCCATTTCCTTCATAGTTAATAAGGCTATAGAGCCTTAGGTAAATAATAAAACTAAATAAATACTAAAAATATTGCTATAAAACTCAGAAAATAAATGATTTACGCACATTAGTGTGCTAGCCTGATATCACATCTGTAATAATCAATAATGCCCCCTAAATTAAATATTATACCCACCTCCTGTGTTGGAGGAATAGATACATCTCAGTCTTTACCTCCACCTGTTGTGTTAAACAATACAAATATTGTTAGCAAAGACTTCACACAGTGTTGCCAACTGTCACACGTATTTCGGCTAAACCACTTTCAAAATCCGCTAGAAATCGACCAGACAAAAATATTTATATGAGGACATACCTTATATGTATATAAAATTCTACATACAGTCTATTAAAGGCACACTGTTCTTTTATTTGCATAATCTTTCTTTCTTCAGACTACTGAACATTAACTTTTCCTTATCACCATAATATGTTTCAGACTTCCAGCATAAGAAATTACCCTCATTCTGCCAACTGCTTTCTCAAAGAAGGCAGAGGAGCGGACAGAGGTTCAGGGCACTCTCCTGACCTTGGAGTGGGAAACTGTCCATAAAGGCGGAATAATTAGCAACGATCAATGGCACGAGAATACAAAATGCAGTAGAAAACTCAATTAAAGACACATAATGTGTATCCAAGGACATGTGGCCTGTAATTGTAAAACTGTCATGATGATATCTCCATTGGAAAAAGATTCCAGAATAGTCCCTGCTGAATACTGCCTAGTTGTCGAAAATGGCGTGTCTAGTAAACCTGCTTTCTCGGATTGCTAGACAAACACTTCAAACAAATCGTGTCAATGAGTTTTATTACGAAAAATGAATGACAATACTTTACCTTAAGAATTACATAGATGTGTCACAAGCCAAGGGCAACATCCGAAATAAACAACCTTCTTCAGTACATACAATTTCTAAGTCGCCCCTTTACAAGTGCCTAATCTTGATGCTGCTGTAGAAGTGAGCCGCGGCTAGTCGGGGGCGGCGCTTATGTTCTCTTAGCATAGAGGCCGCTGCTGTCGCTTTGTCGTCTTGGAGAGGGGTCGGTCAACGTGCAGCTGGCTGACGTCTTCTTCACAGCCCTCTCTGCTCTGTCATTCCCAACTGGCGTGCCGCCGCTTGACTTTACGCCGTAACATTGCCCCATTCGCATCTCCAGAAGGGGACTGCCAAGTGGGAGGTGATCGTGAGAAAAAGACTGAATAATCAACAAAAGGATAACGTTCTATGAGTCGGGGCGACGAATGTCATAAGTTTGAATGTGGTAGGAAAGCTAGAAAATCTGAAATGGGAAATGCAAAGACTCAATCCAGATATTCGTAGTTGGGAGTGTCAGTGAAGTTAAATGGAAAGATGATAAGTATTTCTGATCAGATGAGTATAGGCTAATACTAGCAGCAGCAGAAAATGGTAAAACAGCAGTAGGATTCGTTATGAATAGGAAGATAGGGCAGAGAGTGTGTTACTGTGAATAGTTCGGTGACAAGGTTGTTCTCAGCAGAATCGACAGCAAACCAACACTGACAACGATAATTCAGGTATACATGCCAACATCACAAGTTGAAGATGAAGGGAGAGAGAAAGAGGCTATATGAGGATACTGAATGGGTAATTCAGTACATAAAGGGAGACGAAAATCTAAAAGTCATAGGGGACTGTTACATAGTTGTAGGGTAAGGAGTAGAAGAAAGGGTTATTGGAAAATATGGGTTTGGTACTAGGAATGAGAGAGGAAGACTAATTGAGTGCCGTGATAAATTCCAGCTGGTAATAGCGAAGTCTCTGTTCAAGAATCACAAGAGGAGGAGGTGTACTTGGAAAATGCCAGGAGATATTGGAAGATTTCAGTTAGATTACATCATGGTGAGGCAGAGATTCCGAAATCAGATAGCGGATTGTTAGGTGTTCCTAGGTGCAGGTATAGACTAAGATCACAATTTAGTAATGATGAAGAGTACACTGAAGTTTAAGAGACAAGTCTGCAGGAATCAATATGCAAAGAAGGGGGATACAGAAGTACTAAGGAATGAAGATGTTAACTTGAAGTTCTCCGAGTTGAAGAGGGATGGACATCTTTAAAAAGGGCAATCACACAAGTTGGAAAGAAAAGCTTAGGTACAAATAAGGTAACTGCAAAGAAACTGTGGGTAAAAGAAGTGCTTCAGTTAATCGATGAAAGGAGGAAGTTCAGAAATGTTCAGGGAAACTCAGGACTACGAAAATACAAGTCGCTTAGGACTGAAATAAGTAGGAAGTGCAGGGAAGTTACACGAAAACTGTGAAGAAATCGGAACGGAAGTGATTGTCAGGACTCACTCACCACGCTGAGAAGTCAAACAACCTTGGACGAAATTAGAAGCAACGGTGGTAACATTAAGAGTACATTGAGCATTCCACAGTTAAATGCAAAGGAGAGAGCAGATAAGTGAAGAGAGTGGGGGACAAGATAGAAGAAGAAACAGGAGTCGATATAGAAGAGACAGGAAACCCAGTGTTAGAATTTAAAAGAGCTTCGGGAGACTTAAGATCAAATAAGGCAGAAGGGATAGACAACACTCAAACAGAATTTTTAAAATCATTTCAAGTGGCAACAAAACGACTATTCATGTTGGTGGGTATAATGTGTGAGTCTGACGATGTACCATCCAGCGTTCGGAGAAACATCATCCACACAATTCCGAAGACTGTAAGAGCTGACAAGTACAAAAGGTATCACACAATCAGCTTAACAGCCTGTGCGACCAAGTTACTAACAAGTATGATATAGAGGAGAATGGAAAAGAAAATTGAGGATGTATTAGACGATGATCAGTTTGGCTTTAGGACAGGTAAAGGCTGTTCTGACGTTGCAGTTAATAATGGGAGCAAGACACGATCATAGGATTTGTCGACCTAGAAAAAGTCTTCGACAAAGTCAAGTTGTACAAGATGTTCGAAATTCTGTGAAAAATGAGGGGTAAGCTATAGCAAGAGACAGGTAGTATACAATATGTACAAGAGCCAAGAGGAAATTATAAGAGTTTAAGACCAAGAACTAAGTGCTCAGATTAAAAAGGGAGCAAGACAGGGGTGTAGTCTTCGCCCCTACCTTTCAGCCTGTACATCGAAAAAGCATTTATGGAAATAAATGAAAGGTTCAAGAGCGAAATTTAAATTCAAGGTGAAAAGATTTCAATGATATGATTTGCTGATGACATTGCTATCCTCAGTGAAAGTGAAGTAGAATTACAGGAAATGGTAAATGGCATGAACAGTCTAATGGGTACAGAATTGGACTGAGAATAAATCAAAGAAAGACGAAATTAATGAGAAGTAGCGGAAATGAGAACAGTGAGAAACTTAACATCAGGATTGATGGTCGTGATGTAAATGAAGGAATTCTGCTACCTAGGCAGCAAAAAACCCATGACACACGATGCAGTGAGGACATCAAAAGCAGACTACCACCGGCAAAAAAAGGCATTCCTGGCCAACAGAAGTCTTCTAGTATCAAACATAGGCTTTAATTTGAGGAAGAAATTTCTGAGAATTTACATTTGGAGCACAACACTGTATGGTAGTGAAACATGGACTATGGGAAAACCAGTACAGAAAATTGAAGCATTTGAGATGTTGTGCTACAGACCAATGTTAAAAATTAGGTGGACTGATAAGGTAAGAAATGAGGAGGTTCTGCACAGAAGCAGAGAGGAATGGAATATATGGAAAACACTGACAAGAATAGGGAACAGGATAATAGGATGTCTGTTAAGATTTAAGGGAATAACTTCTATGGTAATAGAGGAAGCTGTAGAGGATACAAACTGTAGAGGGTGACAGAGATTGGAAAACATACAGCAAGTAAATGAGGATGTAGGTGGCAAGTGCTACTCTGAGATGTAGAGTGTGGGGTATTATTTGTGGAAAAAGGATTTGGAAAGGTACAGGAAGATATTATTTAAATGAGTAAATGGGTTTTTAAAATTATTCTGAAATACATTATCAGACAAGGGAGGGGTCGAGCTATCTGAACAGTCACTGTAGCTAATGCTGAAAAGGTTGAACATATCGTTAAGAAAACATGTTGTTGATGTTGTTGTGGTCTTGAGGTCTGAGACTGGTTTCATGCAGCTCTCCATGCTACTCTATCCTGTGTGCAAGCTTCTTCATCTCCCTGTACCTACTGCAGCCTACATCCTTCTGAATCTGTTTATTGAATTCATCTCTTGGTCTCCCTCTACGATTTTCACTTCCACGCTGCTCTCCAATACTAAATTGGTGATCCCTTGATACGTTAGAACATGTCCTACCAACCAATCCCTTCTTCTAGTCAAGTTGTGCCACGAACTCCTCTTCTCCCCAATTCTATTCAATACCTCCTCATTAGTTATGTGATCTACCCACCTAATCTTCAGCATTCTTCTGTAGGACCTTCTATTCTCTTCTTGTCCAAACTATTTATCGTCCATGTCTCACTTCCATACATGGCTACACTCCATGCAAATACTTTCAGAAACGACTGCCAGACGCTTAAATCTACACTCGATGTTAACAAATTTCTCTTCTTCAGAAACGCTTTCCTTGCCATTGCCAGTCTACATTTTATATCCTCTCTACTTCGACCATCATCAGTTATTTTGCTCCCCAAATAGCAAAACTCCTTTACTACTTTAAGCGGCTCACTTCCTAATCTAATTCCCTCAGCATCACCCGATTTAATTCGACTACATACCATTATCCTCGTTTAGCTTTTGTCGATATTCATCTTATATCCTCCTTTCAAGACACTGTCCATTCCGTTCAGCTGCTCTTCCAGGCCCTTTGCTGTCCCTGACAGAAGTACAATATCATCGGCGAACCTCAAACTTTTTATTTCTGTTCCATGGATTTTAATACCTACTTCGAACTTTTCTTTTGTTTCCTTTACTGCTTGCTCAATATACAGACTGAATAACATCGGGGACAGGCTACAACCCTGTCTCACTCCCTTCCCAACCACTGCTTCCATTTCATGCCCCTCGACTCTTACAACTACCATCTGATTTCTGAACAAATTGTAAATAGCCTTTCGCTCCCTGTGTTTTATCCGTGCCACCTTGAAAGAGAGTATTCCAGTCAACATTGTCAGAAGCTTTCTCTAAGTCTACAAATGCTAGAAACGTAGGTTTGCCTTTCCTTAATTTATTTTCTAAGATAAGTCGTAGGGTCAGTATTGCCTCACGTGTTCCAGTATTTTTACGGAATCCAAACTGATCTTCTCCGAGGTCAGCTTCTACCAGTTTTTCCATTTGTCTGTAAAGAATTCGTGTTAGTATTTTGCATCCGTGACTTACTAAACTGATAGTTTGGTAATTTTCACATCTGTCAACACCTGCTTTCTTTGGGATTGGCATTGTTATATTCTTCTTGAAGTCTGAGGGTGTTTCGCCTGTATCATATATCTTGCTTATCAGATGGTATAGTTTTGTCAGGACTGGCTCTCCCAAGGCTGTCAGTAGTTCTGATGGAATGCTGTCTACTCCCGGGGCCTTGTTTCGACATAGGTCTTTCAGTGCTCTGTCAAACTCTTCACGTGGTATCATATCTCCCGTTTCATTTTCATATACATTCTCTTCCATTTCCATAATATTGTCCTCCAGTACATCGCCCTTGTATAGACCCTCTATATACTCCTTCCACCTTTCTGCTTTCCCTTCTGTGCTTAGAACTGGGTTTCCATCTAAACTCTTGATATTCATATAAGTGGTTCTCTTTTCTCCAACGGTCTCTTTAATTTTCCTGGAGGCAGTATCTATCTTACCCCTAGTGAGATAAGCCTCTACACCCTTACATTTGTCCTCTATCCATCCCTGCTTAGCCATTTTGCACTTCCTGTCGATCTCATTTTTGAGACGTTTGTGTTCCTTTTTGCCTGCTTCATTTGCTGCATTTTTATATTTTCTCCTTTCATCAGTTAAATTCAATATTTCTTCTCTTACCCAAGGATTTCTACTAGCCCTCGTGTTTTTACCTACCTCTGCTGCCTTTACTACTTCATTTCTCAAAGCTACCCATTCTCCTTCTACTGTTTTTCTTTCCCCCATGAACAAAGTAAGAGCATATGGACTATCAGACCGATTGTGTGATTGAATTGAAGGGTTCCTAGATAACAGAACGCAGCATGTCATTCTCAATGGGGAGAAGTCTTGCGAAGTAAGAGTGATTTCAGATGTGCCACCGGGGAGTGTCGTAGGACCGTTGCTATTCACAATATACATAAATGACCTTGTGGATGACATCGGAAGTTCACTGAGGCTTTTTGCGGATGATGCTGTGGTATATCGAGAGGTTTTAACAATGGAAAATTGTACTGAAATGCAGGAGGATCTGCAGCGAATTGACGCATGGTGCAGGGAATGGCAACTGAATCTCAATGTAGACAAGTGTAATGTGCTGTGAATACATAGAAAGATCCCTTATCATTTAGCTACAATATAGCAGGTCAGCAGCTGGAAGCAGTTAATTCCATAAATTATCTGGGGTACGCATGGAGTGATCATATAAAGTTGATCGTCGGTAAAGCAGTTGCCAGACTGAGATTCATTGGGAAGAATCCTAAGGAAATGCAATCCGAAAACAAAGGAAGTAGGTTACAGTACGCTTGTTCGCCCACTGCTTGAATACTGCTCAGCAGTGTGGGATCCGTATCAGATAGGGTTGATAGAAGAGATAGAGAAGATCCAACGGAGAGCAGCGCGCTTCGTTACAGGATCATTTAGTAATCGCGAAAGCGTTATGGAGATGATAAATAAACTCCAGTGGAAGACTCTGCAGGAGAGACGCTCAGTAGCTCGGTATGGGCTTTTGTTGAAGTTTCGAGAACTTACCTTCACCGAGGAGTCAAGCAGTATATTACTCCCTCCTACGTATAGCTCACGAAGGGACCATGAGGATAAAATCAGAGAGATTAGAGCCCACACAGAGGCAATCCTTCTTTCCACGAACAATACGATACTGGAATAGAAGGGAGAACCGATAGAGGTACTCAAGGTACCCTCCGCCACACACCGTCAGGTGGTTTGCGGAGTATGGATGTAGATGTAGATGTAGAAGTAGATTCCTGTCACTTGTTCCCTTATGCTCTCCCTGAACATCTGTACAACCTCTGGTTTAGTCAGTTTATCGAGGTCCCATCTCCTCAAATTCCTATATTTTTGCAGTTTCTTCAGTTTTAATCTACAGTTCATAACCAATAGATTGTGGTCAGAGTCCACATCTGCCCCTGGAAATTTCTTACAATTTAAATCCTGGTTCCTAAATCTCTGTCTTGCCATTATATAATCTATCTGATACCTTCTAGTATCTCCAGGCTTCTTCCATGTATAAAAACTTGTGCTCTGTGCAAAATTCTACCAGGCGACTTCCTCTTTCCTTTCTTACCCCCAATCCATATTCACCTACTACGTTTCCTTCTCTCCCTTTTCCTACTATCGAATTCCAGTCACCCATAACTGTTAAATTTTCGTCTCCCTTCACTATCTGAATAATTTTTTAGCAATAAAAATTAAAAATTCTCGTATTTCCCTTGTTGAAATAATTTTCTGTTTATACTTCTTCAACGCTGCTGTGCCACGTTGGTGTTTCCGTCCATTATTGCTGATGTCCTAGCAGGTCCTCACGACCGTCAAAAATTGTTACGGTTGATTTTTGTGGACTGATAAATAAATATTTAAGCAACCTCCTTGTAGCTGTTCAGAATATATGAACACACCACCTTTTCGTAATACATTCACGTGTTACTCATACCTGGCAGGTGTACACATGCGTCTAGTCTCTTTGAGATCCCAACACACACAAACAGCTACTAATTAATTAGTGCACACTGGATTTTTCATTAATAAACATCTCTGGCCACGCTATCTTTCATCGTTGTCACAGATGGTATCCCGATATAGCGGTGAGAGAGTGCGTCTTTTAATCGACTTAAAAATGACCGCCACATCTGCCCCCTACTGTGTGACGTTTATAAAGATATACAACACACAGTACTTACAGATAACTGATTATTGGCTTTACATAAAGATTTTGGTTATCACAAAAAATTTACATATACAAATATAAAGGGGGAGTCAGTGCGTCCTCATTAGTAAGGCCATATGGGCGCCTAGAACCGCACGGCCACTCCGGCCGGCTCTTGACAATTTCATTTAAAATGCCACGAAATATAGGTTTCTTAAAAGTAAAGACATGCTGCCTTCAATATATTTTCTACTCATTCTTGGTCAGAGGATAAATTGCTCACCTCTAGTATTTTCTTCTGAACCTGGACGAGGATACCCAAGTAGAAGTACCAACAAATGTAAAAAATTTACGTTTTTCAACAGAGCGAAAAAACGTTCAAATTAGTTTAATATCGCCTTGCCATCAATTATATTTTTTATATGATGTGGTAGGTAAATAATAGCGACACTGGGTTTGAGTATTACTTCCTGTGAGTATCGTATTGTCGCTTCACAGTACATCATGCGATAAGTACAGATGGGAATGTCATTTGTCGCTCAGCTGTATTTGACCTTCACTTGCCAGTAGCGGCGCGTGTTTCCCAAGCTGCGGTCTGTCATTGACATGATGGAGAGAAGTAGAGCCACATTCGATTTCACTTTAAAGTACTTAGATATTTTACAGCAAGAAGAAGACGATGACACAGTTACGTTGTTGTGGCTTCACAACAAAAGGGAAAAAAAGAAGGTTCATTGTCTTTTTGCGACACGTGGCGATGAAGGCTGTTACAACATTTTGATTAACAGGCACCTTTTAAATGACGATACGAAATTCAGACATTATTTCAGATTAAGTGTCAGACAGTTTGCTCATGTTTTGGAACTTATAGAAAGTGACATACAGAGAAAATCGTGCAACCGGGTCAAGAAACCTATCAGTGCAGCTGAAAAACTCGCAGTGACGCTAAGGTACGTTTAGTTTTATTATCGTATGTACATTTGCGGCGCTGGGATCAGAACAATTGTTTCTTCATCTGAAACTTTTGATGCAGCTTGTATTTCTTTCGTCTCAGGCTTTAATCAGATTATTGATATGGATTCAACTCTCGTATTGTCTTTGAAAACAGTCCCAGTGATGGAAACCGTATTGTCTATCATTTCATTCAACAGAGAGCAAAATATTGCAGACATATCTGGAACAAAGTCTCTCTTGTTATAGCTCGTTAAATGTATCAACAAAAGTTGTACGGAAATTCATGAGAATGTGTCCTACAATATTTACATTTATGTAAATTCATCAGATTCGGTCATAAACCGTGAGAGGTGGCATGAGCCCCCTCTCATATTTCTATCTTACGATTCTCCTCTCTAATTGCATGCGGTGGAAAGTTGCTATTCCTTCACATGCGGACTTCCCACGCAGCATTTCTCGTCACCCAGGTGGTCCGGTGACAGGCGGGCTCCACTGATCTCGAGAGGGTTAAGCCGACGTGTGTGAGGCAGTCGAGTGAATGCTTTCCAGACGCCGACATTGTCAAGAGACACGCCCGCCGGGGCCTGAAGTAGCGGCTGGGCTAGAGGTTCCGTTACTTCGCAGAAACTTAGCGAAAACACTTTCTGGCGGGCTACCAGTGAGGCGTGGGAATGACTTGTGTACCCAGGCAGTTGTGGCGGGAAAATTCCCGCACTTTCTGCAAAATAGTAACTGTGATTGGCTTACTCAGGGCATAGCTCCGTGACGTAGCAAAATCAGCGCAGAAATTGGCGCCAAGAATCTCCATTGGTGGAATGGTAGTGCTCCGGCAATGGGGTGGAATTTTCCGCCGGTTTTCGAGTTGCTGATTGGAACGTTTAACCACGGCCACTGTCGTGGGGGCGGGAATGTTCTGTGTTCGGCCTGTACGGGTGCTCTAGAGAAGTCGGCTCTCGCTTTTCGTTCGAGGACGTCGAAGCAACCAGCCATCGCCTACGGTACGCCAGATCATGTTCTGGCAGTTCAGAAGACAGTTTGGTACTGTATGTCCGCAGCACCGGCAGATAGGGATTTTCCTAGGTGATAATCAGAGCTCTGCAGAGCGCGCCTGTTCGTCTTTTTCTAACTTTGTTCTGTCTTGAGTACCAGCAGTTAATGTTGGGTTAGTTGTGTGTCTCTCTTATGATTTGAGTAGCAAGGAATTGGCTCCACATACCACTTCGTCTTAAACCTCACAATCTAGTTTAGGGACAACTTCACCTTTACAGTGTTTGTATGAGTATCCAATTTGAGCCAATTTGATGTATTATAAATGTTTCATGTGTTTTGGTTTAGTATTTTGTGTTTAGTCTTAATAAATCATATTGTTATTTTGGACAGAACTTTCATTCTGTTAATCGGTAGAGCAAACCTATCATTCCTCACTATGTTAATGAAACCTTCGTTTATTTAACTTATTTATCAAATTAAATTATTGCAGGTGCCAAACTCTTTTCTACTCCACTTGCAGGGTTGATTACAGTCAGTTCGCATATATTTTTTAATCCTTGTGCAACAGTAAAAGTCGGAGTTAGAATAGGGGGGGGGCTTAGAGCATCATTTACATGTGTAGATTCTAAAATTTAGTGTTAAATACACTGCTAGCCCCAGCACCTGGCATAATATGGCGACCCTTAGCCTCGGATCTTTCCTGTGAATCGCTGATAAGCAAGTATTATTAGTAGTAGGGACATTCAGAATTTTTTTTGCTTAATTTTTTTATTGATTAATGCCCAATTTTTTTTCTGGTAGTTCCGCGTTTAGTTTTAAGTAGCGGCGCATGATTACAGTTTTTGTTTTCAGTGTATATATTTTTTTGTTCATTGTTTTTTGTGTTTCGTTGATGTGGTGTCCGTACCACATCGCACTTTGTCGGATTTGTGTGCGGTTTCTGTACATCAAATTGTGCTTGTAATTACAGCGTTGGAACAGCTTTGTTTAAATTTTATGTCTATGTGTAAAAATACAGGGAGTAGATTATTTTTATTGTGTATTTTAGATAAATTTTGTTTCTCATGAATGATCACGAGAAGTAAGGCACGACTATTAGTGAGCGAAGCTAAAACAAAAGTGGATACTATAATGGATAAGAGACACGTTACTGACGGGGATAGGTTCTCAGATGAGATGGGCACATTTTTAGCAGGACAGGACGACAGGGTCATTGATGAGCACGGTGATTTGGACGCGATCTTAGAGCAACGTCGCGGCCATGATTATGATAGTGAATTGGAGGATGGAACAGAGACAGGCACACAGGTCGAGACGGTAGCAGAAGTTTATAGTCAAACGAACGAGTGCAGACAGAGGCCAGCTAGGTCACGTCAGAGCTCTAGCGCCCAGGTGTCCAGAGTTACATCGCCCATGTTTGAAGAGGATCAAAAAGATGACGTAAACCCAATACTGAGCTTCCTACGATCAATGAAAGAAGAAGCTGATGACCAACGTAAGAAGGAGAAGGAAGAAGATGAGAAACAACGTAAGAAGGAGAAGGAAGAAGATGAGAAACAACGTAAGAAGGAGAAGGAAGAAGCTGAGAAACAACGTAAGAAGGAGAAAGAAGAAGCTGACGAACAGCGTAAGAAGGACACGGAGGCAATAATTTCGCATATAGGGGAAATTCGTGGAGAATTATTAACAATAAAGAAAGAATGTGGAGAAGCAAAACAAATGTCAATGGTAGCACAAAAAGTAGCAGGCCTAGCCAAAACTGCAGCAACAGGGGCAATGAAAATCGCAAGAGTAACTTCTCAACTCGCAGGGAGCTTGCGACGTGCGACACAAGTCCACTCCAAATCCCTAGCGGCCTTAAAGACTCAAGGTAATATTGCGGTTACGAACATCACGAAACGAATGAAAGAAGTAGAGAGTCAGATAGCAAAACTAGAGCGAAACGGGCACACGAGCACTGCGCGTTCGGATACCAATGATGGAGTACACAGTATTGTGTCTCCGAGGAAAAGCCCGCCGTGCTCTAGCCCAGTGACAGCGTGCGGAACGAACAATGCACACGCAGAAACAGCGAGTAATAGCTCCAATAATTGCAGCCCACCTAGAAGAGTGAATGCTGAATGCCACCTCCACTGTGATACAGACGTAGCACATCACAGTTATCAGCAAGATAGAACAGGACACTCAGCAGACGTGCAAGTATCGGAAACGAGTGACAACACCAGTGCGAGGATCAGACAGGATTTTGATCACAATCAGTTCCTGTCGATACTAAAATTCCAGAAGTTCAAAGAAAATGGAGGGTCGATGCATCCGAAGAGCTGGGTGATGCAGTTTACAAATTCATTACCGGCATCATGGCCAACCCAGGCAAAATTAGAATTCATGTGTGGACACATCGAACGCCAAGCAGCGGAAAAGGTGCGGGGCGTGGCAGCGACGTGTCGGACTTATCAGGAATTTGTTGGTGCATTCCTGCGGACCTACTGGTCAAAGGAAACGCAAGATAGGATTAAAGAGGAAATAATATTTTGTTCTGAACTGGAAGTGTCCGGGCATAGGAGCGCAACCAAATTTTTTGATGAGTTACTCAAGAAGAATCAGTTTTTAGATAGTCCATACAGCAACGGAGAAATCATTAAATTTTGCTTTTCCAAATTGCCAGTTAGGTATCAACAGACACTTGTCGGGAAGTGTGGATCTGACATAGATGCATTCAAGAGTCTACTGCGCGAACTCGAAGTAGTCTTCGATAAACAAGACGCAAAGGACAGGAAGAAGGCGCAAAATAACAAATACCACGGGCCAGCAAGGGAAGACGACAACAGATCGCATAATCGCACTGGTCAGTTAGGAAACCAGGGTTACAGAAATCAAGGTTACGCTATGCAAGGTTATGGAAACCAGAGACACAGAAACCAGAACGTCAGGGAACAGGTTCAATCTAGACAAGCAATCTGGGACAGGAGGAATGACGAACGGTAAAGCGACCGTAATTGGAAGGAGCGAAATCAAGGACAACAGGAGAACCAGGAGATTGAAATTAGACCTCCAAATCCTAATGCACGTCAGAGGAGGGGGAGTCTAAGAAGGGATTGACGCTAGTCCATAGGACTCCACCACTTCTCTCACACATAGAAGTTCGTGGAATAATTGTAGTTTAAGTGGTGTACATAGTAGAATAGGCAAAGATACGAACCTTTCTTCGGGGAACAATAATCGTTGCATTAATAGATTAAGATTGTTAAAGTATTAACACGCTGCGTTTTCTCGCATAAGAATTTACTGCTGTTAACTTTTTTGTCTATGTTCGGGATCTCCTCTGTCGTTGCGATAAGAGGCACTACCTTTCCATGAGCAATGTTTTTGTCCTTTCCTATCTGGTGTCCATGTTAAGGGATAAAGATGAATGACGAGATGTCGCACAAACGGGCGCATACAAGAACGTGCTCTTAGAAGCGTTCTGAGAAGTCGTGATACGCTCCATAGCGGCCACAACCAGTTCGTGAGACGTTCATACCAATGCTTGCAGGCACGCGTCAGTGCACTGCAAGATTGTGGTATATTGCGTGATTTCGAGGATGAATATGGGCAGTATAGTTTTTTGCAGAGCTGCGCCAGCATCGTTGTCTTGCATGTCGGGGTGAACCTGTGAGCGTTTGACTCCAATGGTGCCCTAGACGAGAGAAATGCGGGCATAAAGCCTACCATGCCAATGTGCTGGTTGGGGATTTAGCGTGCTGCTCGTGACTGTCACAGATGAATAACCAGGGACTTATACTTAGATATTCGTGACATACTGTGTAGCTGGCGTGTGTTGGGCGACTGAATCCTCAACAGGAACCAGTCCTGGCTTGGTCATATTACATTGCCTCTGGAAAGGTGTGCTTTGATCGCGAAAACCGCATCACATAGAGAAGGAAGTTGCAACTATAAATTTATTGTCGTGTATAGCCATGGCTAACCCAGTCTCTGGAGTTTCAGTGAGGCGTAGTGAGAACTCGGAGGCCATGTCGTTCGGCGCGCACACCACTGTCGTCAATAGCGGCGAGCAGCGAGACATCTCAACGTAACGGGAATTATGTAAGAGTATTGTATAAGGTAAAAAAAAAAATAATAAATAAATAAATAAAAAAGGGTACGATATACTAGGATAAGTCAAACTGTAGGATTTAACAATAACTAGATTAATATTGTGGGGGTTTTCTATCACAAGTGTTTGGCGCGCGCCTGTTGGGATGTTATTTTTCAGGTCATCAAATCACAGACCGGAGATTAAGGGACGACCGGCGAGCGAACGTAGAATAGTTGCATGTTCTTTATAGTTCAGTAAAACTTCAGCCTGCATAATAACATAATTTATTCAGAAGACATAGGATGTAGATCGTTGGCATATGGTAGTTAATTCTTGAGCATGTCTACTGTCGATCTATGTAAGTAATAGTAATATTGGTGCAGGCCCGCACATTTAGTTGTTCATCCATTACATAGCATCAGTTATCACACACCATGTACAATACTGAGATCGGTCTCTACACATATATCAAAATAAATTATTTCCATGTCTAGATTAGATGTTATAATGATAGCTACAGATAAATAACTATAAAAGTAAAATAAGAGTGTCTGAAATGACAGACCATCAATGTGTCATTATGTAAATTTATTATAACATAGAAGGTCATGGGAAAAAGTTAGGCATAAGATTTTTGTCAGAACTGTGCAGATGGCGGGTATCGTGGCAATGCAGAGGCCAGCCAGCGCTAAAACAAGAGGTCTTCGGCTACCTGCAGGAGGGCGAGCGTCCGGTCCTGCAAGCTGACAGTCACCGGGCCATATACCTGAGGGATTAGGCGGGATCCTCGCCGGGCCACAAGCGAAAGTGAGGCTGGCCGTTGACCCTGACACGGGACCCACACGCGACAGCCTGCTAGCTCTCCGGACGCGGCAGCCGTTTGGAGGGATTCCCTGCGGCAGACCATGTTGTCGTGAGTACACGAAGAAGATCACATATCGTGTCAGAACCTGCGCCTCATGTGCCTCAGGACAGAAAGGGACACTCTATACTCACCTGTTTGGGTTTTTACAACTCACTAGCATTGGCCGATCTGCATACACAAAGCAGTATCGTGCCACACTAACGAATGTATAGTCTAATTTCTAACTTCTCCTCTCTATTAGAGAGCAGTTTTAGCAATCGTCGCTCCTAGTTCGATCCTGTATGGATGACCTCACACACTTGTGGAGTCACTCCACGTGCCATCATCCCTCGTCGAACTGCAATATTGGGAAACGTAAAGTACTGTCTAGCCAGAGAAGAGACCTAGGCTAGTGATGTATCCCAACAAATAGACCTCAGAGACAATTAATCGACGTGAGGAGAGCCTATCACTGTGTCTTCCTACCGTACTGCCGTGATCATATGCGTAGGTCTTGGTGCAATCTCAACAGAGTACTGCAGATGCTCCAGAACACCCTATTGCCGTTGCAACAACGTAGTAACAACACCCGACGTTTAGCCCTATGAGATGTCAGTACTGTCGAATTTGTGAAGTGCTTCGAATATTTCTAACAATGTGATTTAGTGCCTCATTCTCAGCACAGTCGTGAACTTTGTGCAATGTGCACGCACAACTTGATGCCCCATGAACCTTGTTTTTTTTCTTAAATTTCTTTCTCTAGTGTTGTTTTTGTAATGTATGTTATACCTTGTATGTGTTTGTGTTTTACACTGTAATTCTTATTACAAATTACTGTATTGTTCTCCACACCATGTTTTTTTTTGTATTTTGTATTTATTGTTGTGTGCATGCAAACAGTGTGCCTGAAGTCCCCATAAACTGAAGCAGATACCACCACTGTCATTTTGAATGGACCATCAGTTCAGGGAACATTTTGTAAAGGTTATTCTTGCTGCAGGGAGACAGAATGATTCGGAGGTTGTAACTAGATTCTGAAAGCTCACAAAGAGATTGTTAACTTAAATAGTATCATGTGTGAGTGAGTTCAGGTTAGTTTCATGATTCAAATTGTTGTAAAATCTTGGGCATTTAATTGCGGAGCACTCCAACTCTGATTGTAAAGAATAAACTGCTCCATATTTGGCTCACATGCCCGGGCCACATTTAGAGCGTGAATGTCTGTGTGAATCGGTGTTTGGAAGGGGCTCCCTGGGTATGGATGTGTGATGTGAGTGTTAGTGTTCCATATTAAGAAGGTGAAGTTGGCTACATCATAAATAATCCTTCCTCTATGAGCTGCATTTTTCGGTTGCAGTGATTCTTTTATAGAGTGCGGCATGTGGAGTCAGTTTGTAAGATTGTTCTTGGGCGATTGACTCACTACCTTGCTCCTAAGTGAGCCAACCGCTCACCAATTACAATCTAAAATGGCGTGGGGGCAATGAGAGGTGGCATGAGCCCCCTCTCATATTTCTATCTTACGATTCTCCTCTCTAATTGCATGCGGTGGAAAGTTGCTATTCCTTCACACGTGGACTTCCCACGCAGCGTCTCTCGTCACCCAGGTGGTCCGGTGACAGGCGGGCTCCACTGATCTCGAGAGGGTTAAGCCGACGTGTGTGAGGCAGTCGAGTGAATGCTTTCCAGACGCCGACATTGTCAAGAGACACGCCCGCCGGGGCCTGAAGTAGCGGCTGGGCTAGAGGTTCCGTTACTTCGCAGAAACTTAGCGAAAACACTTTCTAGCGGGCTACCAGCGAGGCGTGGGAATGACTTATGTACCCAGGCAGTTGTGGCGGGAAAATTCCCGCACTTTCTGCAAAATAGTAACTGTGATTGGCTTACTCAGGGCATAGCTCCGTGACGTAGCAAAATCAGCGCAGAAATTGGCGCCAAGAATCTCCATTGGTGGAATGGTAGTGCTCCGGCAATGGGGTGGAATTTTCCGCCGGTTTTCGAGTTGCTGATTGGAACGTTTAACCACGGCCACCGTCGTGGGAGCGGAAATGTTCTGTGTTCGGCCTGTACGGGTGCTCTAGAGAAGTCGGCTCTCTCTTTTCGGTCGAGGACGTCGAAGCAACCAGCCATCGCCTACGATACGCCAGATCGTGTTCTGGCAGTTCAGAAGACAGTTTGGTAATGTATGTCCGCAGCACCGGCAGATAGGGATTTTCCTAGATGATAATCAGAGCTCAGCAGAGCGTGCCTGTTCGTCTTTTTCTAACTTTGTTCTGTCTTGAGTACCAGCAGTTAATGTTGGGTTAGTTGTGTGTCTCTCTTATGATTTGAGTAGCAAGGAATTGGCTCCACATACCACTTCGTCTTAAACCTCACAATCTGGTTTAGGGACAACTTCACCTTTACAGTGTTTGTATGAGTATCCAATTTGAGCCAATTTGATGTATTGTAAATGTTTCATGTGTTTTGGTTTAGTATTTTGTGTTTAGTCTTAATAAATCATATTGTTATTTTGGACAGAACTTTCATTCTGTTAATCGGTAGACAAACCTATCATTCCTCACTATGTTAATGAAACCTTCGTTTATTTAACTTATTTATCAAATTAAATTATTGCAGGTGCCAAACTCTTTTCTACTCCACTTGCAGGGTTGATTACAGTCAGTTCGCGTATATTTTTTAATCCTTGTGCAACAGCAAAAGTCGGAGTTAGAATAGGGGGGGCTTAGAGCATCATTTACATGTGTACATTCTAAAATTTAGTGTTAAATACACTGCTAGCCCCGGCACCTCGCAACCGTATTCCAGGCAATACGGGAAACAATACTCTTTTAAGAAACTTTCTGGCAGATTAAAACTGTGTGCCCGACCGAGACTCGAACTCGGGACCTTTGCCTTTCGCGGGCAAGTGCTCTACCATCTGAGCTACCGAAGCACGACTCACGCCCGGTACTCACAGCTTTACTTCTGCCAGTACCTTGTCTCCTACCTTCCAAACTTTACAGAAGCTCTCCTGCGAACCTTGCAGAACTAGCACTCCTGAAAGAAAGGATATTGCGGAGACATGGCTTAGCCACAGCCTGGGGGATGTTTCCAGAATGAGATTTTCATTCTGCAGTGGAGTGTGTGCTGATATGAAACTTCCCGGCAGATTAAAACTGGGTGCCCAACCGAGACTCGAACTCGGGACCTTTGCCTTTCGCGGGCAAGTGCTCTACCATCTGAGCTACCGAAGCACGACTCACGCCCGGTACTCACAGCTTTACTTCTGCCAGTACCTCGTCTCCTACCTTCCAAACTTTACAGAAGCTCTCCTGCGAACCTTGCAGAACTAGCACTCCTGAAAGAAAGGATATTGCGGAGACATGGCTTAGCCACAGCCTGGGGGATGTTTCCAGAATGAGATTTTCATTCTGCAGCGGAGTGTGTGCTGATATGAAACTTCCCGGCAGATTAAAACTGGGTGCCCGACCGAGACTCGAACTCGGGACCTTTGCCTTTCGCGGGCAAGTCCTCTACCATCTGAGCTACCGAAGCACGACTCACGCCTGGTACTCACAGCTTTACTTCTGCCAGTACCGTATCGACAGGATTTACGCAACATCCAATTTAAGGAGACACGTTTTACAGTCCGAGCTATGGCCCATTATTTTCTCTGATCATATCGCGTACATATGTACGGTTAATTTAGAGAAACAAGGAACTTACAGGGCGAGAGGTCAGTGGAAGCTCAACGTTGCTCATCTTTCGGATCCTGGATGTCACGCCGCCTTCCACACCACTTGGGCAGAATGTGAAAGGAAGTTCCACTTGTACGGTACGGCGCTGCATTGATGGCTAAACCGCGCGAAGCCCGCAATAATAAAGACAATGAAAACTTACTCCCGTGAAAAAGTCGCCTGGCGGAGGCGGACATTAGACTTTTACTTCAGCTGTCTGAGAGACTTGTGCGTTCGGGATGCTACAGTCATAACAAATTATGGGCAAATCAACAGAATAAAAGCAAAATTGCTCACCCTGCAGAGACACCATCTCGAAGGCTGTAAAATACGAACGCGTTTGCAGAACGGTACACGAGAAGAAACAACATCGATGTACCACATCCTCCAAACGAACAAAAGACAAAAACGGAAAATTCTGACGGAACTCAAAACTTCAGACGGGAGACTCTTGACAGATCAAGCTGCAATACGCGACGAGATCCATCGACACTTTAGTGAATTGCTGGCCAATACACAGACAGATGAAACAGCGCAGCAAGCTCTCATTGCTAGGACGACAGAGCGACTCACTCCTGAAGAAGCTGATGTGCTCGCAGCAAGAATAACGGACGAAGACGTCGAGGATGCCATCTCGAGGAGCCCAAAGAATAAATCACCTGGACCAGATGGGCTACCCGCTGAATTTTATCAAACTTTTCGCGAACAGATAATTGCTAAATTGACACTCGTCTGCAATGAAATACTAAATGCCGACTCTGACCTTCCGAAGAAATTCTGTAAAGGTACAGTCTTCTTAGTCCCCAAAACACCAGGGGGCAAAACCGTGGAGAATCTTCGACCTATAACACTTCTCAATAGTGATTATAAAATCTTCGCCCGTATCATGATGCAAAGGTTCAATTCAGTTATTCGTACAGTGACAGGAGCTTACCAGACAAGTGTGGGAAAGGATAGAACGATATTTCAGACCTTATGCGACTACAGAGACATTATAGCGATATCGGAAGCCTGCAACATTCGCTGTGCTCTGATGTCGCTCGACTTTGAAAAAGCTTTTGATAAAGTTAATCATTCGTACCTGTTCCGGTGTATGACATCCATGCACTTCCCCCAGAAAATTATAGCCTCCGTGAAAAACATACTGACGAATAGCACGTCAAGAATCAGTGTCAACGGACAACTCAGTCACCCGATCAATATTCAGAGTTCGGTAAGACAAGGTTGCCCCATGTCCATGACGCTTTTCGCGATTGCGCTTGAACCTCTCTTAGTATCCCTGACTCGGCAACTCCGTGGACTACATATACACGGATAGAAGATCATATGTCAAGCCTACGCGGACGATGTAGGGGTACTTGTGACTGACGAAAGCGAGGTGGAAACAGCACTTGAAGTTGTGGCGACCTACGAACTGGCGTCAGGAGCTAAACTCAACCGCAATAAATCTGGTATTATGAATCTTGGTCGGGGTATAGAGATCAGAGCCGCTGGACGTATCAACACTGTGGGAAAAATAAAATGCCTTGGAATAGAATATACGAGTAATATCCGCCGCACGGTCGCTCTCAATTATAGAAAATTACTTGCCACATTACGGGCAAGCATAAAACAACACAGCTTGCGTAATTTAAACGTAATACAAAAAGTGCAACTGGCCAATACATATATCACTTCCAAAGTCAACTATGTTGCTCAAGTGCTGCCTCTGCCATGAACCATAGCACACCAAATGCAAGCAGCACTTGGTTATTTTGTCAGCAGAGGTCAGATATTTAAGGTTTCATATGATACCTTGACGCTACCGACACGCAATGGAGGGCTAAATCTGACAGACATCTACCTTAAAGCGCAAGCGCTATACGTTAGCAGAACTTATCAACAGTGGCAACGATCACCGCGGACCTTTGCGGCTCATCTCTTACGTGAAATCACCCCAGTCAGTAGAGGGTTGAGGTTTTCGGGCGCTAAACAGCGTGGTCATCAGCGCCCAGTCAGTAGAGATCCACCAATCGATGTGCATCACATCTCCCACGAGCTGTACCACTATAAACATTTTCTTGTGGAATACAGCTATGTACGCCATAGAATACCGGAGAAGGACATATATCGAGTTCAGGAGGTTTACAACACCTTGCTGGTAGGAAAATTGCGCAATCGAATAGAAAACAAGTTTCGACATTATAACTGGAAAAACATATAGGACAACATATCTGACCCCCATTTACCATCCAATGTGCGATCAACGTGGTACCTTGCAGTCAATAGAAAAATCCCCACCAACTCCAAATTGCACGCGATACGTCTGGCACATACACCAAACTGTTCCAGCTGCAATGTCGTCGACACTGAAGAACATCGCTTCGTCTGTGACGATGTGAAAGACGTGTGGAATCTCTTCAGGCAAAAGCTAGCACATGTGCTCCGCACGCCACCTAACACGATTACACCGACACACGTCCTTCTGCCTGATGACGTGCCATATCCTAACACTAAAAGAAGGTCAGCCAACTGGCTCAAAGGACTGACAGTCCATTGCATCTCAATGGCTATGACGAAGAGTGAAGCAGATTATTGGATGTACCTGATGACAGAACATCAAAAGCTCGAACGACAAAAGAAATACAAAGAAAATTACGCAAATTTCTTGAACCGAACATTGTCTTACCGACAGAGCTGAAGAACGATCGAACGACATTTTGTTCAATCTCAGGATTCCTTTTTGTTTTTCTTTATGAAATTATCTATTAAGTTTCTCATTCATTTTACGCCAACAAGGTGGCTATTTCGTTTACCCTTTGCCCTCATGTAGCAGCACTAATAGGTTGCTGACGCAAACGTGAGACGCCAGCAGACTGAAGTACGCCTGGCTCTCCTATAAAAATCGCTCCCGCACAATGATGGAAGAATGTAGCGGATCTATTTTCTTTCCACAACCCCAAAAGAAGGGATTTTGTTTACTTGTATACATCTACTTCGTCAGTCAACTGTCTCGTATGGACCAAACATAGCACGGAAGCTAGCCAAAGAAGGCACAAATGGCGAGCGGAAGGACGGGCTGTAGGGGAGGAAGGAGGCTAAAAAAAAATTTTAAAAATTAAAAAAAGTAGCTCAGATGGTAGAGCACTTGCCCGCGAAAGGCAAAGGTCCCAAGTTCGAGTCTCGGTCGGGCACACAGTTTTAATCTGCCAGGATGTTTCATATCAGCGCACACTCCGCTGCAGAGTGAAAATCTCATTCTGGAATACTCTTTTACTTATCACAATTGGTATGAATGAAATTATTTCAGGAAACACTGTTATGCATTTCATTACACACGTACATGGTCATCTTAACAAAAAATTATCAACCACAGGCTTCAATTATTATCCCAAACACCACATTAGCAAAAAACTGGTCCTTTTCCAAGCCTTATTACTTCTTTTATTGCTCCACGCAAGTCCCAGAAATGTTCCGTCTGTTCTTGCATATTTCACTAGTATATACAGGGTCCGGCATAAAAAACTCCCCGATTACAAAGTAACGTGCAGCGGACAGTAGAAGGAGCAGAGTGGTGGGGGGCGCGTCGTTAAGTAGCTGCCTACGTGCCGTTTTCAGTGTACGCCATGGCGTGGTCTGGTGAACATCGTGCCTTCGTAGTGGAAGATTTTATTCAAAATGGCGAATCGCCTATTAATACTCAACGTGCTTTTCGCGTTCGCTTTGCGCTTGGACGACGGGACCCTGTTCCCGATAAGAAAACAATTTATTCTTGGGTTGCTAACTTTCGTGAGACAGCTTCCGCATTAAAAAGGAAACCACCTGGACGACCACGGACTGCAACAGGCCCCGGAAATGTTGATGCAGTTAGAGCTTCAGTTCAACAATCTCCTCGACGATCCGCTAAAAAGCATGCGGCAGCATTACGGATATCTGATCGAAGTGTGAGAAGAATCTTGCATCGAGATCTTAAAATGCATCCTTACAAAATTGTAACTACGCAGGAACTGAGTGAACGAGACTGTGGTGTCCGTGTAAGTTTGTGCCAAGACCTTCTTCAGAACATTCGTCCCAATGATATTGTGATTTTTTCTGATGAAGCACACTTTCACCTTGCCGGAACAGTGAACAGCCAAAATTGCAGGTACTGGTGTGAACACAATCCCCAAGAACTTCATCAACGGCCACTTCATAGCCCTAAAGTAACAGTATGGTGTGCTGTTTACAATTCCGGAGTGATCGGTCCTTACTTTTTCGAAGAAAATGACAGGAATTTAACCGTCAACAGTGAACGCTATTGTGCCATGCTCCGCGACTTTCTCCAACCGCAACTAAGGGAGCTTTTTGGTGAAATAGAGAACGTGTGGTTCCAGCAAGATGGTGCTACTGCCCACACAGCGCGGCAGTCACTGGCATTGGTGAAGGAAATGTTTCCTGGACATGTGATCTCGTTGCGTGGAGACATTGGCTGGCCCCCACGATCGCCGGACTTAACGCCCTGTGATTTCTTTCTTTGGGGCTATTTAAAAGCAAAAGTTTATGAACAACGTCCACAATCTTTACGAGCCCTGAAAGAAGCAATTACACAAGAGGTTGAAGCTATTCCACCTGAAATGAGTCAAAGAGTAATGAATAACTTCAGGGAAAGACTCAAACAGTGTGTCGACAGTGCAGGAAGCCATTTAAGGGATGTTTTATTTAAAAAGTAAGACCATAAGAGTATTTTCTAAAATGGCATAATATGTACTTTTATTTAGTATAAATAAAATTGTTCTACTTTATTTGTTTTTGTTTTTATTAGCTTTCCTTAAAGGGGAGGTTTTTCTGCCGGACCTTGTATATACTTAACTCACCTGCCAGTTACCGAGCGAGGTGGCGCAGTGGTTAGCACACTGGACTCGCATTCGGGAGGACGACGGTTCAATCCCGTCTCCAGCCATCCTGATTTAGGTTTTCCGTGATTTCCCTAAATCGCTTCAGGCAAATGCCGGGATGGTTCCTTTGAAAGGGCACGGCCGATTTCCTTCCCAATCCTTCCCTAACCCGAGCATGAGCTCCGTCTCTAATGACCTGGTTGTCGACGGGACGTCAAACACTAACCACCACCACCACCTGCCAGTTTCAACTGTGCAACAATTTCTTCCCAAATTCTGTCTCTGAACAAAGTGTCGTTATATTTAGGGTTCTTCAAATCGTAAAGGCAAGGATGTTGCGAGACCAGCTCACAGAGCATCACATCGTGTGAGTGGCTCATTTCACTTTTCCTTGACTGGCTCGACATCTTTCTGGCAGCCGTACGTCCTTGTATCGTCCGACTTCCGTCGCAACACTGCTCACTTGTGCAGTGCTGCGGCAGCTGCCGCAACAGTTGCTCGTCGCATCCCAAACTCGAACTGCGCATGCGCCAGCAGGCAACTTCTGACGTCACGTAGCGACACGTCGCAGTCGCTAGTGTGCGTCGCGTCTTGGACAACGTACCTTAAAGTGGAGTTATTGAATGCAGTTTTCCGAAATTCCTTCACCAGGGAAGACGAATGGAATATTCCAGAATTTGTTAACACGAACAGCTGCTAGCATGAGTTTCTTAGAAGTAGATACCTTAGGGGTTGCGAAGCAACTCAAATCGCTTGATACGGGCAAGTCTTCAGGTCCAGATTGTATACCGATTAGGTTCCTTTCAGATTACGCTGATACAATAGCTCCCTACTTAGCAATCATATACAACCACTCGCTCACCGATAGATCTGTACCTACAGATTTGAAAATTGCGCAAGTCGCACCAGTGTTTAAGAAGAGTAGTAGGAGTAATCCATCGAACTACAGACCTATATCATTGACGTCGGTTTGCAGTAGGGTTTTGGAGCATATACTGTATTCAAACATTATGAATCACCTCGAAGGGAACGATCTATTGATACGTAATCAGCATGGTTTCAGAAAACATCGTTCTTGTGCAACGCAGCTAGCTCTTTATTCGCACGAAGTAATGGCCGCTATCGACAGGGGATCTCAAGTTGATTCCGTATATCTAGATTTCCGGAAAGCTTTTGACAATGTTCCTCACAAGCGACTTCTCATCAAGCTGCAGGCCTATGGGGTATCGTCTCAGTTGTGCGACTGGATTCGTGATTTCCTGTCAGGAAGGTCGCAGTTCGTAGTAATAGATGGCAAATCATTGAGTAAAACTGAAGTGATATCAGGTATTCCCCAGGGAAGCGTCCTGGGACATCTGCTGTTCCTGATCTATATAAATGACCTGGGTGACAATCTGAGCAGTTCTCTTAGGTTGTTCGCAGATGATGCTGTAATTTAATGTCTAGTAAGGTCATCCGAAGACCAGTATCTGTTGCAAAGCGATTTAGAAAAGATTGCTGTATGGTGTGGCAGGTGGCACTTGACGCTAAATAATGAAAAGTGTGAGGTGATCCACATGAGTTACAAAAGAAATCCGTTGGAATTCGATTACTCGATAAATAGTACAATTCTCAAGTACCAGGGTGTTAAAATTACGAACAACTTCAGTTGGAAAGACCACATAGATAATATTGTGGGGAAGGCGAGCCAAAGGTTGCGGGCAGGACACGTAGAAGATGCAACAAGTCCACTAAAGAGACAGCTTACACTACACTCGTTTGTCCTCTGTTAGAATATTGCTGCGCGGTGTGGGATCCTTACCAGGTGGGATTGACGGAGGACATCGAAAGGGTGCAAAAAAGGGCAGCTCGTTTTGTATTATCACGTAATAGGGGAGAGAGTGTGGCAGATATGATACGCGAGTTGGGATGGAAGTCATTAAAGCAAAGACGTTTTTCGTCGCGGCGAGATCTATTTACGAAATTTCAGTCACCAACTTTCTCTTCCGAATGCGAAAATATTTTGTTGAGTCAAACCTACATAGGTAGGAATGATCATCAAAATAAAATAAGAGAAATCAGAGCTCGAACAGAAAAGTTTAGGTGTTCATTTTTCCCGCGCGCTGTTCGGGAGTGGAATGGTAGAGAGATAGTATGATTGTGGTTCGACAAACCCTCTGCCAAGCACTTAAATGTGAATTGCAGAGTAATCATGTAGATGTAGATGTAGATGTAAAATTTGTGCACTCGAAGAGCGTACTTTCAACGATGCACAGCACATTAAAATTACTTTACCACTTCATCATAACATCTTTGGGACGGTTCATTGACTGCGTCATGTTCTTTTCTGATTCACATGTTTGGATGTGACATGTTTGAACTTTCACGTAGAATATTTGCATGTTATATACCATTAAATCTAATTACAAAATTGATGCAAACAAACTTTACATACAGACATTTCTATGAAGAAGTATTTTTTTTAAATCTTACGCATTTTTTACATTTAAATGAGATGTTTTGAGGTAAACTTCCTTGTTAGAAACCATCATTTTTTTCCTTTTATTAATAAAGTTTTTTTTCTTTTCCCTGAGCCATGGACCTCGCCGTACTGTAGGTGCAACCGCAACTGAGGGATATCTGTTGAGAGGCCAAACATGTGGTTCCTGAAGAGGGGCAGCAGCCTTTTCAGTAGTAGCAGGGGCAACAGTCTGGATGATTGACTGATCTGGCCTTGCAACACTAACCAAAACGGTCTTACTGTGCTGGTACTGCGAACAGCTGAAAACAAGGGGAAACTACAGCCGTAATTTTTCCCGAGGGCATGCAGCTTTACTGTATGGTTAAATGATGATGGCGTCCTCTTGGGTAAAATACTCCGGAGGTAAAACAGTCCCCCATCCGCATCTCCGGGCGGGGACTAATCAGGAGGTCGATGTTATCAGGCGAAAGAAAACTGGCGTTCTACAGATCGGAGTGTGTAATGTCAGATCCCTTAATAGGGCAGGTAGGTAAGAAAATTAGAAAAGGGAAATGGATAGGTTGAAGTTAGATATAGTGGGAATTAGTGAAGTTCGATGGCAGGAAGAACAAGAGTTTTGGTCAGGCGACTACAGGGTTATAAATACAAAATCAAATAGGGGTAATGCAGGAGTAGGTTTAATAATGAATAGGAAAATAGGAATGCGGGTAAGCTACTACAGACAGCTTGGTGAACGCATTATTGTGGCCAAGATAGACACGAAGCCCATGCCTACTACAGTAGTACAAGTTTATATGGCAACTAGCTCAGCAGATGACGAAGAGATTGATGAAATGTATGATGAGATAAAAGAAATTATTCAGATAGTGAAGGGAGACGAAAATTTAATAGTCATGGGTGACTGGAACTCGTAGTAGGAAAAGGAAGAGAAGGAAACGTAGTAGGTGAATATGGAATGGGAGTAAGGAATGAAAGAGGAAGCCGCCTGGTAGAATTTTGCACAGAGCATAGCTTAATCATAGCTAACACTTGGTTCAAGAATCATAAAAGAAGGTTGTATACATGGAAGAAGCCAGGAGATACTAGAAGGTATCAGATAGATTATATAATGGTAAGACAGAGATTCAGGAACCAGGTTTTAAATTATAAGACATTTCCATGGGCAGATGTGGTCTCTGATCAAAATCTATTGATTATGAACTGTAGATTAAAACTGAAGAAACTGTAAAAAGGTGGGAATTTGAGAAGATGTGATCTGGATAAACTAAAAGAACCAGAGGTTGTAGAGAGCTTCAGGGAGGGCATTAGGGAACGATTGACAAAAATGGGGGAAAGAAATATAGCAGAAGAAGAATGGGTAGCTTTGAGAGACGAAATAGTGAACGTAGCAAAGGATCAAGTAGGTAAAAAGACGAGGGTCAATAGAATTCCTTGGGTAACAGAAGAGATATTGAATTTAATTGATGAAAGGAGAAAATATAAAAATGCAGTAAATGAAGCAGGCAAAAAGGAATACAAACGTCTCATGATATCGACAGGAAGTGCAAAATGGCTAAGCAGGGATGGCTAGAGGACAAATGTAAGGATGTAGAGGCGCATACAACTAGGGGTAAGATAGATACTGCCTACAGGAAAATTAGTGTGACCTTTGGAGAAAAGAGAACCATTTGTATGAATATCAAGAGCTCAGATGGAAACCCAGTTCTAAGCAAAGAGGGGAAAGCAGAAAGGTGGAAGGAATATGGTTCAAATGGCTCTAAGCACTATGGGACTTAACATCTGAGGTCATCAGTCCCCTAGACTTAGAACTAGTTAAACCTAACTAGCCTAAGGACATCACACACATCCATGCCCGAGGCAGGATTCGATCCTGCGACCGCAGCAGCAGCACGGTTCTGGACTGAAGTGCCTAGAACCGCTCGACCACTGGAAGGAGTATATAGAGGATCTATACAAGGGGGATGTTCTTGAGGACAACATTATAGAAATGGAAGAGGAGATAGATGAAGATGAAAAGGGAGATATGATACTGCGTGAATAATTTGTCGGAGCACTGAAAGACGTGAGTCGAAATAAGGCCCCAGGAGTAGACAACATTCCATTAGAACTACTCACAGCCTTGGGAGAGCCAGACCTAACAAAAGTCTACCATCTAGTGAGCAAGAAGTATGAGACAGGCGAAATATCCTCAGACTTCAAGAAGAATATAATAATGCCAATCCCAAAGAAATCGAGTGTTGACAGACATGAAAATACCAAACTATCACTTTTATAAGCCACGGCTGAAAAATACTAACACGAATTCTTTGCGCACGAATGGAGAAACTGGTAGAAGCTGACCTCGGGGAAGATCAGTTTGGATTCCGTAGAAATACTGGAACACGTGAGGCAATACTGACCCTACAACTTATCTTAGAAAATAGATTAAGGAAAGCCAAACCTACGTTTCTAGCATTTGTAGGCTTAGAGAAAGCTTTTGACAATGTTGACTGGAATACTCTCTTTCAAATTCTGAAGTTGGCAGGGGTAAAATACAGGGAGCGAAAGGCTGTTTACAATTTGTACAGAAACTAGATTGCAGTTATAAGAATCGAGGGGCATGAAAGGGAAGCAGTGATTGGGAAGGGAGTGAGACAGGGTTGTAGCCTATCCCTGATAATATTCAATCTGTATATTGAGCAAGCAGTACAGGAAACAAAAGAAAAATTCGGAGTAGAAATTAAAATCTATGGGGAAGAAATAAAAACTTTGAGATTCGCCGATGACATTGTACTTCTGTCAGGGATAGCAAAAGGCCTGGAAGAGCAGCTGAACGGAATGGACAGTGTCTTGAAAGGAGGATATAAGATGAACATCAACAAAAGCAAAACGAGGATAATGGACTGAAGTCGAATTAAGTCTGGTGATGCTGAGGGAACTAGATTAGGAAATGATACACTTAAAGTAGTAATGGAGTTTTGCTATTTGGGGAGCAAAATAACTGATGATGGTCGAAGTAGAAAGGATATAAAATATAGACTGGCAATGACAAGGAAAGCGTTTCTAAAGAAGAGAAATTTGTTAACATCTAGTATTGATTTAAGCGTCAGGCAGTCGTTTCTGAAAGTATTTGTATGGAGTTTATCCATGTATGGAAGTGAGACATGGACGATAAATAGTTTGGACAAGAAGAGAATAGAATCTTTCGAAATGTGATGCTACAGAAGAATGCTAAAGATTAGACTGGTAGATCACATAACTAATGAGGAGGTATTGAATAGAATTGGGGAGAGGAGAAATTTGTGGCACAACTTGACTAGAAGAAGGAATTGGTTGGTAGGGCATATTCTGAAGCATCAAGGGATCACCAATTTAGTATTGGAGGGCAGCGTGGAGGATAAAAATCGTAGAGGGAGACCAAGAGATGAATACACTAAACAGATTCAGAAGGATGTAGGTTGCAGTAGGTACTGAGAGATAAAGAAGCTTGCACAGGATAGAGTAGCATGGAGAGCTGCATCAAACCAGTCTCTGGAGTAAATCCAGCAACAACAACAATAGTTTTTTCTTTCAGACAAAGAAAAACTGTTTTTACAAGAGAGAAAACATCCGCGAGCTGATTCTGAAAATCATGAATATTGCTGTAATCATACACACAAAAACATTTTTACCACACACGAAGAGAGGATAGGAAAGGACTTGATTAAGAAACTTATTAATCAAGTTATTTGTTGTATTTGTTGTATCTAGCTACCTTCGTCTTAAGAAGTAAAGTTATGAAATAGGGCAAACATTGGGATTGATATACGCGCGCGCGCACATACACCCACCCACCCACCCACCCTCCCCCCGCCCCCCAACACACACACACACATACGCACACACACACACACACAAAGTTGTAAGATCTGTTACTGCTGCTAAAATAGGAGATTATAAAGGTTTAAGTGAGTTTGAATGTGGTGTTATAGTCGGCGCTCGAAAGATGGGCACAGCATCCCCGAGGGAGCGATGAAGTGGGGATTTTCCTGTACAACCATTTCACAAGTGTACCGTGAATATCAGGGATCCGATGAAACGTCAAATCTCCGACATTGCTGCGGCTGGAAGGCCGGGAAGAGGTCCTGCAAGAATGGGACCAACGACGACTGAAGAGAATCGTTCAACGTGACAAGTGCAACCATTCCGTAAATTCCTGCAGATTTCAATGCTGGGCCATCGAAAAGTGTCAGCGTGCGAACCATTCTACGAAACATCATCGATATGGGCTTTCGGAGCCGAAGGCTCATCCGTGTGCCCTTGATGACTGCACGACACAAAGCTTTACGCCTCGCCTGGGCCCGTCAACACCAACATTGGACTGTTGACGACTGGAAACACGTTGCCTGGTCAGACGGGTCTCGTTTCAAATTGTATCGAGCGGATGGACGTGCACGGTTATGGAGACAATATTATGAATCCATGGACCGTTCATATCAATAGGGGACTGTTCAAGTTGGTGGAGGCTCTATAATGGTGTGGGGATGTGTGCAGTTGCAGTGATATGGGACCCCTGATACGTCTAGATACGACTCTGACAGGTGACACGTACGTACATAAGCATGCTGTCTGATCATCTACATCCATTCATGTCGATTGTGCATTCTGACGTACTTGAGCAGTTCCAGCAGGAATATGCGACACCCCACAGGTCCAGACTTGCTGTAGAGTGGCGCCAGGAACACTCTTCTCAGTTTATAGACTCCCGCTGGCCACCAAACTCTCCAGACATGAACATTAATGAACATATCTGGGATGCCTTGCAAAGCGCTGTTCAGAAAAGATCTCCACCCCCTCGTACTCTTACGGGTTTATGGACAGCCGTGCATGATTCATGGTGTCAGTTTCCTCCAGCAGTACATCAGACGTTAGTTGAGTCCCTGCCACGTGGTGTTCCTGCACATCTGCGTGCTTGCGAAGGCCCTATATATTAGGCAGGTGTACCAGTTTCTTCTTTGACTCTTGAGTTCCTACAGACTTATAATCTTGTGTCTTGGGAGTAATAGATTATTCATTAATGCATTTATACATTATGTATAATTTAATGTAACATGTGAACAAGGTTCTATTGATATTTCGTTTCAAGTGATCATTATGTTTGGTGTTCAAGGTTTGTGTCACATTCCATCATGCACACTGTCAATAGTAGACTTTCATCCGTTCTTACGCTTTGGAAGCAATGCAACAAAGTTCAAGCTTGCCGCTGCAGTGTAAAAGAACATGTGTACTTGTATCGGACAAGTCTCATTACCACTAGTACACAATCACAAACATACATACTTTTAAGGCAATAGAATTGCAGGAGGGGCCTTCTTCAGTAGCTGCCAGTCATAGGGCAACCTACGCATCACGACACACTGCATTGTTGCCAAATTTATTCAAGATGGCGGCGATGACGTCATCCAAGATGGCGTCATGTAGACTTGGCAACAGTGCATGACGTCATCCAAGATGGTGGCTTTTGGCGGGAAAATAAGTCAATTGTGCTATGCCTACTAACCTAACCTCCAGAAAAAATGGCGGGAATTTTGAATTTTGTCGGGAAAATAGAGTAAATGGGTTAAGTCCACTTACCTAAGCCTACAGAAAAAATAGGCGGGAAGTTTGAATTACAAAAGGATAATGCATACAAAATTGTACTTGTCTTTTATTATTATTTATTACCATTTATTACCATTCATTATCATTTATTATCATTCATTATCATTTCTTATCATTTATTATTATTTATTATTATTGACCTGCCTCCGCTAGAAAATTCCCTCCAAATACAAATTCCAACACAATAATGGCTGCAAAACTTTACTTTTGTTTATTATTATTCATTATCCATAATGAGATTTTCACTCTGCAGCGGAGTGTGCACTGATATGAAACTTCCTGGCAGATTAAAACTGTGTGCCCGACCGAGACTCGAACTCGGGACCTTTGCCTTTCGTGAGCAAGTGCTCTACCAACTGAGCTACCGAAGCACGACTCACGCCCGCTACTCACAGCTTCACTTCTGCCAGTATCTCGTCTCCTACCTCCCAAACTCCCCTGCGAACCTTGCAGAACTAGCACTCCTCAAAGAAAGGATATAGCGGAGACATGGCTTAGCCACAGCCTGGGGTATGTTTCTGTAAAGTTTGGAAGGTAGGAGACGAGATACTGGCAGAAGTAAAGCTGTGATTAGCGGGCGTGAGTTGTTCTTCGGTAGCTCAGTTGGTAGAGCACTTGCCCGCGAAAGGCAAAGGACCCGAGTTCGAGTCTCAGTCGGACACACAGTTTTAATCAGCCAGGAAGTTTCATTATTCATTATCATTTATTAACATTCATTGTCACTTATTATCATTCATTGTCATTTATTATTATTATTATTTATTATTTAGGCCTACCTCCACTAGAAAATTGCACCAAATTCAAATTCCAACACGATAATGTCTCAAAAACTGTACTTCTCTTTATTATTATCGTTTATTATTTATTCAAGATGTCTGATATTGTCGGCGAGAAAGCCATTTTCCTTACATCCATAACAAAACTCTATCACAAGTTCAAATCCCAACACCATAATCGATCACACGTACTAACTTTCTCCGTCACGTATCTTTTTTCACTGGTAACCTATCAGAATCGCGTCAAATAATAAACTGCACTTATAGTAACCTAAGTCACGTCCTTTGATTTGGCAGGGGGGAAGGGACTGAAGACTTTATTTCAAGCAGTACGGTCATCACTTGTTGTCCAACAGAATCAGCACACATCTTTGATATCGCAGTGCAGTCGCCACGACGTCCCCGCTCCAACTGAATTAGTTCAATTCAAATCCTCGCCACCCCCTGGCCCCGCCGGCCAGCCCACGGAGACACTGCCGACGCCTGTCACGTGAGGCGGCCGCTCGCGTTGGACTGCCGGTGCGCTGGGGGCGAGCCCAGCGATCGCTCCCACATCGTAAACATGTTTTCGCTGGACACGCTGGAACTTGCCGAGTTTGACGTCACAGCGGCCCCTTGTCCACTCACCACATGTATTCGTCGCCCCCGCACGTTTCCCACCAATATTGTTTGCCTCGGAGCTGAATCACACAACGGTCGGCCGTTCCCTGCCACACTTTTGGCGCCAAAGTTGTTTTCCTGGGCACGTTCAAACCTGTCGATGTCGACCGCTCACCGTCCTCCACGTGTCCTTGTGCGAGCGAGAACGCAGTGCTACACATTTGGCGCCAAAGTTTGCTCGATAGTGGAATCCGCCATGACCATATAACAGCACGTTTGGTCGGCACTAGAACGCTCGGTAATTGACTCTCTCTCGGGCTCGCGTTATAACTGGACAATCGCAGCGCCGCCGCCCGGCTTTAGTCACACATCCTCCATACACGTGACGGACATAGTCTTCTGTAAATATGCTAACTCCCGCATCGCTCATCTAACCTATCAATTACCTAAGTACTTAATTCCATTTCAGTTTTAATCATATTAAATAATTCAATTTACAATTTCATATACGTATGCAAAGGTGTTCGACTACCTAATTTCACCTACTTTTTGAGGACCAGACAGCCACCTCTTCCTAGGAACCAGTGCCGAGTTTCAATTCTGGCACTAAAGAAAGGTCACTTCCGCTTTCTCTACCAACCTAACAAAATTGTTCGAAAGAAAGGGCACTTGTACTAACCTCAGCCACCCGACCGCCAGTTCCTCCTAGGAACCAGTGCCAAGTTTGAATTCTGCCAGTAAACAAAGCTCACTTGCGCTTCCGCCACCAACCTAAGAATATGGTTGCAAACGAAGCTCATCACCACTAAACTAAGCCCCCAGCACTCAACCTCTTCATACACGTTTTGGCTAAAAGGAATCACCCTGCACTAGGCCCATGGATGGAGGAATGAATTTACTTTATTTAGGAATGGAGAATATGTATCACAGCGACATGTTCCACACCATACAGACCTGCAAAACACTCCTACATAACTCATTTATAATGCTCTAGACACATGCTTGCTAATTGTATACAGTTAAAAATAACGCATAGAACAGCCTACAGACATTACAAACGCTCGTAAATAATGGAAATCATTTACGTTCAAATAGCCAAACAACTCCTAATGTTCGGAAATAATTTCAGTCCATAGGCTGATGGAAGGAGGAAGGCGTGTACTTTATTTATTTGGGACATATCTTTTTGAAACTTTTGCATCTCATAGGTTTCGATATGTAAGCCTGACATAAGGCAGGTTCTGAACTCCAGGAGTGCACTACACAGGGCAACACAACCACACCCATCAAGATATTCATTCCAATCCAGACCTCTAACTCCTCTACAGATAAATTTGTCCAGTTATTTGCTGACTCTCTCACAGTCTGACCAGATAGCAGTTTTTGCGTAAAAACCGCTCAGACTGCTCTGTGCTGCTTGGGGAAGTAAGGAAGGACTGCACTCTATTTATTTGGAGCCCTTTTATTTAGTCGTGGAGTATATTTGTCACAAAACACCCACACTGATCCGACTGTGGTCATCTGAGAAAGGCCACAAACACATAAACAAGTCCTCATTTCACCACACAATAGCAAACAGCTCTTAAATAATGCAGTACACAATATCAGCAGACGAGCTCTGTACTCTTAAACTCTCCAAATAAAGCATAGCACAGTGCACAGACATGCTCGCAAAATAGTGCAACAGACGTGCCCAAACACCCCGAGCTGCCAAACCGATCAAAAGTCTCTGCTCGGCCTCCCCCAAACATGTCATCAACACAGTCGCATTCGCGCCTAACACCAGAGAAATTGATATCGCCTATACGACTTCGATTACACCCCAAGGCAGGCCGCGCGCGCGTGCGGTCGGCGGGGGAGGGGGTTCAGAGCCTCCAGCCAAGTTAAGCTTCCGAGCGCTCGTGACAGCCGACCAGAACGGGCACTCTCCTCTGACACATGTGAAAGCTGCATTGTTCTTCTCATGTATACTACCGACGTCTCAGGTCTGGACCTGCCTTCGCGTCTATTGTCAGAATAGCTCATAGCTCATTGACACAAATGATTAACGCGGCCGGGAAAACATTTACTACTCGCATGCAACCGAGATGGTGATGGAAAACGAATCACTCTGATCAGCGCTGCAGGCGCGTGTAATGATTGAGAATACTCTATTTATTTTTTCGAACAACTTATTTAACCATACAGTATATCTATCATGCTGTCACAAAACACCCACCCAGATGTGTTCTGGGCCATGTTGCACAGCCCACAGACACGCACCCAACCATAATTTCAGTACACACTAGAGCAAACTGCTACTAAATAATTCCTCACACAGATGTGTAGATACGCTCAGTACTCGTAAACTATCCAACAACGCATAGCAGAGCCTGCAGATCCGCTCGCAAAATAACTCTACACATGTGCGCAGGTACCCCCTCCGCACCCTGTCCACAGGATCGTGAAGTAACGCATCCATCTGATTACAGACCACCCACAGCTCCTGCTCGGCCTCCGCAAGCGTGAGTTGGCGCGGTCGGTGTGGTCTTCAGCTGTCAAAGCACACACATACGTCCGTCCAGGGCCGTGATCCATCACAACCCCGAGCCGCGACCACCTAACGTGGATGAAAGTCAACTTTATACCAACGTTGCATAATTCCAAAGCGCAGCCTCCATACGCTAGACACATCATAGCACCAGCAGCACATGTCTTTACCTCCTATGACACACTGCACATTGCTCCTGACACCTCATTACATGGCCTTTTAACTAAACATAACTACACATCCCTGCTCTCGCCTCGTCGTGTGACCAGCCATCTAAAACCTTCTCAATATTATTCTGACGTTACAACATCAAGTGCGTTTAGAGGAATGTGTGAACTTTCATCACACATGAGGTGGACGTCCTCTGATGATCGACGGGTTCACCGTTTTGGCAGGAGTGAATATGGTTTTATATATGCGAGTGTTTAGGATTTGTGAGTCGAAATTGTCTGCGAAGGGTGAATGACTTCGTGTTTGCTGGCTGGGTGAGAAACTGTTTACATGTCCTGCTGGAGATGCAAGGGGGAGGATAGAGATCTGTGCTATTCAGGAATACATTTGTGCACTGTATGTCGTTATACAATAGCTGGAGAGCAGGTATAGAGAGAGCCGACTGCAGCATGCTGGTTCTGGGGCTGAGTGGATGGCTGTTTAGATGGACATATAGAGAGAGCCCACTGCAGCATGCTGGTCCTGGGGCTGAGTGGATGGCTGTTTAGATGGACATATATGTCGCTTTGACATGGCGCCGGCGGCGCTCGGACGCTCGCTTTGTATGGCGCTATGGGACTAGTCTGAGCATTTAGTACTTGTTTTGGTGGTTATTGGATTAAGAACTGTAATATTGAAGGTCATGTCCTCAGCAGGACCGCTGTGTGAGTAAGAGTGTTTATGTATTTGAAGATATGTTTCGCGATTGGTGATGTTAAGTTGATGGCGCAATTTAGCTACCACTGTAAAAAATAGCTGTCTGCTGCTGAAAGAAAGAAAGAAAGAAAGAAAGAAAGGGGTGACCTTGCCCCCAGACCTGATGGATGAGTTATTAGATAAGAGGAAGTGATAGGTGTTGAATGATGCTATGTGTTCGGATATAGGAGTCTCCAAACGGCGGCGCGAGATTTTTTTTATGTGGAAATTTATGCAATCTATAGATAGTGATATTCGACCGCTAGTGACAACAGTTAAGAGCGGAATAATAGGTCCAAATCGAGCGCTGGCAGAATGTTGCGGCAATGCTAATAATATTTAATTCAAGGTGGAGGTGGTAAATATGGACCAGGCTTTGAATATTGGTGTGAGTGTCGTATGTGCTTGATGCTCTGTGTAAAAGTTTGACTCTTTAATTGCGTTTGGTATTTCTGGGTGGGTGTAAAATTAATTTTACTGTTGAAAGTGCGAGAAAGATGAGTTGATTGGTGTTTAGATAGAGGCTACGTTTTTAATTCGAAAAGATGGGATGAGAATGGTAAATTGATTGATGGACGTGGTTTGTGGGGTGATATATGAGTCTCAAGATAGGGTTGAGGACGTTTGCGTATGTTGATTGTGGGACGGGTGTGAGGTTAGGTGCGGTGGGAGGTGTAAATTAGATCTTATTTTTTAAAAAAATGTTGTAAAGTAAGAATAATATTGAGAAGGTTTTAGATGGCTGGTCACGCGACGAGGCGAGAGCAGGGATGTGTAGTTATGTTTAATTAAAGGGCCGTGTAATGTCGTGTGAGGAGCAATGCGCAGTGCGCTACAGGGTCATAGGAGGTAAAGACATGCGCTGCTATGATGTATCTAGGGTATGGAGGCTGCGTTTTGATAATTATGCTACGTTGATATAAAGTTGACTTTCACCCGCGTTCGGTGGTAGCGGCTCGGGGTTGTGATGGATTGCGGTCCTGGACGGACGTATGTGTGTGCTTTGACCGCTGACGAGTGCGTTGACCGCGCCAACTCACGCTTGCGGAAGCCGAGCAGGGGCTGTGCGAGGTCTGAAATCAGACGGATGGGTGACTTCACGATCCTGTGGGCAGGGTGCGGAGTGGGGGGTACCTGCGCACGTCTGCAGAGTTATTTTGCGAGCGGATCTGCAGGCTCTGCTATGCGTTATTAGGATAGTTTACGAGTACTGAGCGTATTATTTAGTAGCAGTTTGCTATGGTGTGTAGTGAAATTATGATTGGGTGCGTGTTTGTGGGCTGTGCAACATGGCCCAGGGCACATCTGGGTGGGTGTTTTGTGATAGCGTGATAGATACACTGTATGGTTAAATAAGTTGTTCGAAAAAATAAATAGAGGGTTCTCAATGATTACACGCGCCTGCAGCGCAGATCAGAGTAATTGGTTTTCCTGTCACCATCTCGGTTGCATGCGAGTAGTAGATGTTTCCCAGGCTACGTTAATCGTGTGTGTCAACGAGCCATGAGCTATTCCGACAATAGACGTGAAGGCAGGTCCTGACCTGAGACGCCGGCAGTATACATGAGGACAATGCAGCTTTCACATGTGTCGGCTGTCACGAGCGCACGAAAGCTGAACTTGGCTGGAGACTCTGGAACCCCCCTTCCCCGCCGACCGCGCGCGCGCGCGACCTGCCTTGGAGCGTAATCTAAGGCGCATAGGCGATATCAATTTCTCCGGTGATAGGTGCGAATGCGACTGTGTTGAGGTCATGTTTGGGGGAGGCCGAGCAGAGACTTTTGGTCGGTTTGGCAACTGAGGGTGTTTGGGCGCGTCTGTTGCACTATTTTGCGAACATGTCTGTGCTTTATTTGGAGAGTTTAAGAGTACAGAGCTCGTCTGCTGATATTGTGTACTGCATTATATAAGAGCTGTTTGCCATTGTGTGGTGAAATTAGGAATTGTTTACGTGTTTGTGGCCTGTGTCAGATGACCACAGTCGGATCAGTGCGAGTGTTTTGTGACAAATATACTCCATGACTAAATAAAAGGGCTCCAAATAAATAGAGTGTAGCCCTTCCTTACTTCCCCGAGCAGCACAGCGCAGTGTGAGTGGTTTTTGCGCAAAAACTGCAATCTGGTCAGACTCTGAGTGAGGTGTTCGCATGTCTGTAGGCTGTGCTATGAGTTATGTTTAACTGTTTACAATTAGCAAGCGTGTGTCTGGAGCATTATAAATGAATTATGTAGGAGTGTTTTGCAGGTCTGTATGGTGTGGAACATGTCGCTGTGATACATATTCTCCATTCCTAAATAAAGTAAATTGGTTCCTCCATCCATGGGCCTAGTGCAGCGTGAGTCCTTTTAGCCAAAACGTGTATGAAGAGGTTGAGTGCTGGTGGCTTAGTTTAGTGGTGATGAGCTCCGTTTGCAACAACTTTCTTAGGTGGTAGTGGGAGCGCAAGTGTGCTTTGTATACTGACAGATTTCAAACTTTGTGCTGGTTCCTAGGAGGTTGGTACAAGTGCCCTTTCTTTACTGCCAGAATTCTAACTCGGCGCTGGTTCCTAGGAAGAGGTGGCTGTCTGGTCCTCGAAAAGTAGTTTAAATTAGGTAGTTGAACACCTTTCCATACGTATATGAAATTGTAAATTGAATTATTTAATATGATTAAAATAAAATGGAATTAAGTACTTAGGTATTTACAGAAGACTATGTCCGTCGCATGTATGGAGGATGTGTGACTAAAGCCGGGCGGCGGCGCTGCGATTGTACAGCTATTACGCGAGCGCGAGAGCGAGTCACTTAGCGAGCATTCTAGTGCGGACCAAACGTGCTGTTATATGGTCATGGCGGATTCCACTATCGAGCAAACTTTGCCGCCAAAAGTGTAGCACTGCTTTCTCGCTTGCACAAGGACATGTGGTGGACAGTGAGCGGTCAGGATCAACAGGTTTGAACGTGCCCAGGAAAAACAACTTCGGCGCTGAAAGTGTTGTAGGGAAACGGCCGACTGTTGTGTGATTCAGCTCCGAGGCAAACAATTTTGGCGGGAAACGTGCGGAGGCGACGAATACACGTGGCAAGCGGACAAGGGGACGCTGTGACGTCAAACTCGGCAAGTTCCAGAGTGTCCAGCGAAAACATGTTTACGATGTGGGAGTGATCGCTGGGCTCGCCCCCAGCGTACCGCCAGTCCACCACGAGTGGCCGGCCGCCTCACGAGACAGGCGTCGACAGTGTCTCCTCTTGCTGGCCAGGGGGTGGCGAGGATTTGAACTAATTCAGTTGGAGCGTGGACGTCGTGGCGACTGGATTGCGATATCAAAGATGTGTGTGCTGACTGTGTTGGAGAACAAGTGATGACCGTACTGCCTGAAATAAAGCCTTCAGTCCCTTCCCCCCTGCAAAATCACAGGACGTGACTTACGTTACTATAAGTGCATCTTATTATTTGTTGCGATTAGTGACGGAGAAAATTCGTACGTGTGATCAATTATGGTGTTGGGATTTGAACTTGTGATAGATTTTTGTTATAGATGTAAGGAAGATGGCTTTCTCGCCGAGAAACTCGGCCATCTTGAATAAATAATAAATAAGAATATTAAATAGAAGTACAGTTTTTGAGACATTATCGTGTTGGAATTTGAATTTGGCGCAATTTCAAGTGGAGGTTTTTGTTGTTGTTATCTTCAGTCCTGAGGCTGGTTTGATGCAGCTCTCCATGCTATTCTATCCTGTGCAAGCTTCTTCATCTCCCTGTACTTACTGCAACCTACATTCTTCTGAATCTGCTTAGTGCATTCATCTCTTGGTCTCCCTCTACGATTTTTACACTCCACGCTGCCCTCCAATACTAAATTTTTGATCCCTTGATGCCTCAGAACATGTCCTACCAACTGGTCCCTTCTTCTTGTCAAGTTGTGCCACAAACTCCTCTTCTCCCCAATTCTATTCAATACCTCCTCATTAGTTATGTGATCTACCTATCTAATCTTCAGCATTCTTCTGTAGCACCACATTTCGAAAGCTTCTATTCTCTTCTTGTCCAAACTATTTATCGTCCATGTTTCACTTCCATACATGGCTACACTCCATACAAATACTTTCAGAAACGACTTCCTGACACTTAAATCTATTCTCGATGTTAACAAATTTCTCTTCTTCAGAAACGCTTTCCTTGCGATTGCCAGTCTACATTTTATATCCTTTCTACTTCGACCATCATCAGTTATTTTGCTCCCCAAATAGCAAAACTCCTTTACTACTTTAAGTGTATCATTTTCTAATCTAATTCCCTCAGCATTACCAGACTTAATTCGACTTCATTCCATTATCCTCGTTTTGCTTTTGTTGATGTTCATCTTATATCCTCCTTTCTAGACACTGTCCATTCCGTTCAACTGCTCTTCCAAGTCCTTTGCTGTCTCTGACAGAATTACAATTCCATCGGCGAACCTCAACGTTTTTATTTCTTCTCCATGGACTTTAATACCTACTCCGAATTTTTCTTTTGTTTCCTTTACTGATTGCTCAATATACAGATTGAATAACATTGGGGAGAGGCTACAACCCTGTCTCACTCCCTTCCCAACTGCTGCTTCCCTTTCATGCCCCTCGACTCTTCTAACTGCTATCTCGTTTCTGTACAAATTGTAAATAGCCTTTCGCTCCCTGTATTTTACCCCTCCCACCTTCAGAATTTGAAAGAGAGTATTCCAGTCAACATTGTCAAAAGCTTTCTCTAAGTCCACAAATGCTAGAAAAGTAGCTGTGACTTATTAAACTGATAGTTCGGTAATTTTCACATCTGTCAACACCTGCTTTCTTTGGGATTGGAATTATTATATTCTTCTTGAAGTCTGAGGGTATTTTGCCTGTCTCATACATCTTGCTCACCAGATGGTAGAGTTTTGTCAGGACTGGCTCTCCCAAGGCCGTCAGTAGTTCTAATGGAATGTTGTCTACTCCCGGGGCCCTGTTTCGACTCAGGTCTTTCAGTACTCTGTCAAACTCTTCACGCAGTATCGTATCTCCCATTTCATCTTCATCTACATCCTCTTCCATTTCCATAATATTGACCTCAAGTACACCGCCCTTGTATAGACCCTCTATATTCTCCTTCCACCTTTCTGCTTTCCCTTCTTTGCTTAGAACTGGGTTTCCATTTGAGCTCTTGATATCCATACAAGTGGCTCTCTTTTCTCCAAAGGTCTCTTTAATTTTCCTGTAGGCAGTATCTATCTTACCCCTAGTGAGATGAGCCTCTACATCGTTACATTTATCCTCTAGCCATCCCTGCTTAGCCAATTTGCACTTCCTGTCGATCTCATTTTTGAGACGTTTGTATTCCCTTTTGCCTGCTTCATTTACTGGGTTTTATATTTTCTCCTTTCATCAATTAAATTCAATATTTCTTCTGTTACCCAAGGATTTCTATTAGCCCTTGTCTTTTTACCTACTTGATCCTCTGCTGCCTTCACTACTTCATCCCTCAGAGCTACCCATTCTTCTTCTACTGTATTTCTCTGCCCCATTCCTGTCAATTGTTCCCTTATGCTCTCCCTGAAAATCTGTACAACCTCTGGTTTAGTCAGTTAATCCAGGTCCCATCTTCTTAAATTCCCACCTTTTTGCAGTTTCTTCAGGTTTAATGTACAGTTCATAACCAATAGATTGTGGTCAGAGTCCACATCTGCCCCTGGAAATGTCTTACAATTTAAAACCTGGCTCCTAAATCTCTGTATTACCATTATATAATCTATCTGATACCTTCTAGTATCTCCAGGATTCTTCCTTGTATACAACCTTCTTTATACAACCTTCTTTTATGATTCTTGAACCAAGTGTCAGCTATGATAAATTATGCTCTGTGCAACATTCTACGAGACAGCTTCCTCTTTCATTTCTCTCCCCCAATCCATATTCACCCACTATGTTTCCTTCTCTCCCTTTTCCTACTCTCGAATTCCAGTCACCCATTACTATTTAATTTTCGTCTCCCTTCACTGCCTGAATAATTTCTTTTATCTCATCATACATTTAATCAATTTCTTCATCATCTGCAGAGACAGTTGGCATATAAACTTGTACTACTGTAGTAGGCATGGGCTTCATGTCTATTGTGGCCACAATAATGCGTTTACTATGCTGTTTGTAATAGCTTACCCACACTCCTATTTTTTATTCATTATTAAACCTACTCCTGCATTACCCCTATTTGATTTTGTATTCATAGCCCTGTATTCACCTGACCAAAAGTCTTGTTCCTCCTGCCACCAAACTTCACTAATTCCCACTATATCTAACTTTAACCTATCCATTTCCCTTTTTAAATTTTCTAACCTACCTGCCCGATTAAGGGATCTGACATTCCACGCTCCGATCCGTAGAACGCCAGTTTTCTTTCTCCTAATAAAGACGTCCTCTTGAGTAGTCCCTGCCCGGAGATCCGAGTGGGGGACTATTTTACCTCCGGAATATTTTACCCAAGAGGACGCCATCATCATTTAACCATACAGTAAAGCTGCATGCCCTCGGGAAAAATCACGGCTGTAGTTTCCCCTTGCTTTCAGCTGTTCGCAGTACCAGCACAGTAAGGCCGTTTTGGTTAGTGTTGCAAGGCCAGATCAGTCAATCATCCAGACTGTTGCCCCTGCTACTACTGAAAAGGCTGCTTCCCCTCTTCAGAAACCACATGTTTGGCCTCTCAACAGATACCCCTCCATTGTGGTTGCACCTATGGTACGGCCATCTGTATCGCTGAGGCACGCAAGCCTCCCCACCAACGGCAAGGTCCATGGTTCATGGGTGTAGGCTAGTGCAGGTAGGCCTATAATAAATAATAATAATAATAATAATAAATGATAATAAATGATAATGAATGATAGTAAATATTAATGAATGATAATAAATGACAATGAATGATAATGAATGTTAATAAATAATAATGAATAATAAACAAAAATAAGGTTTTGCAGCCATTATTGTGTTGGAATTTGAATTTGGAGGGAATTTTCTAGTGGAGGCATGTCAATAATAATGAATACCAATAAATAATAATAAATAATAATAAATGATAATGAATGTTAATAAATGATAATCAATAATAGTAAAAAGACAAATACGGTCTTTGCATGTGTTATCCTGTTGGAATTCAAACTTCCCGCCATTTTTTCTTCTGGAGGCTTAGGTTAGTGGACGTAGCACAACTGGCCTATTTTCCCACCAAAATTCAAACTTCCCGCCATTTTTCTTGAGGTTAGGTTAGTGGACATAGCACAATTGGGCTATTTTCCCCCCAAAATGCAAAATTCCCACCATTTTTGCTGAAGGTTAGGTTAGTGGACGTAGCACAATTGGCCTATTTTCCCGCCAAAAGCCGCCATCTTGGATGACGTCATGCGATGTTGCCAAGTTAACATGCCGCCATCTTGGATGACATCATCGCCGCCATCTTGAATAAGTTTGGCAACAATGCAGCGTGTCTTGACACATAGGTTGTCCCTCTACTCTCAGAGCCATTCGTCATCGCCATACTGGCGTATTACGCGGTGTGATGATATGGGGTGCCATTGCTTACACATCTCGGTCACCTCTTGTTCGCATTGATGGCACTTCGAACAGTGGACGTTCCATTTCAGATGTGTTACGACTTGTGGCTCTACCCTTCATTCGACTCCTGCGAAATAATACATTTCAGCAGGATAATGCACGACCGCATGTTGCGGGTCCATTACAGGCCTTTCTGGATACAGAAAATGTTCGACTGCTGCTCTGGCCAGCACGTTCTCCAGATGTCTCACCAATTGAAAACGCCTGGTCAATGGTGGCCGAGCAACTGGCTTGTCACAATACCCCAGTCACTACTCTTGATGAACTGTGGTATCGTGTTGAAGCTGCATGGACAGCTGTACCTGTACACGCCATCCAAGCTCTGTTTGACTCAATGCCCAGGCGTATCAAGGCCGTTATTACGGCTACAGATGGTAGTTCTGAGTACTGATTTCTTAGGAACTATGCACGCAAATTGCGTGGAAATGTAATGACATGTCAGTTCTAGTATAATATATTGGTCCAATGAATACCCATTTATCATCAGCATTTCTTCTTGGTGTAACAGTTTTACTTGCCAGTAGTGTAGTTGCACCATGAGGAAGGACATCAAACAGAATAACCCCGTCATACTCCCAGAAGACCGTCGCCACGACTTTACAGGCTGAGGGTGCGGCTATGAAAGTTTTGGAGGAGACATGGGATGGCGCCACTCCATCGGTCACGTTTTGTTTCCAGTTCGAAGTGATGAATCCATGTTTAATCGCCTGTGATGATGTTCAACAAAAAACTGTCATTATCAGCGCAAGCAATTCTGCACAGATGATCCTTCACTGCTCTTTATGGTCTTCTGTTAGGCGGTAAGGAACCCAGTAAGCACACAACTTCGAGTACCACAACTGGTGGACGAGTGTGTCAGCACTGACAACAGAAATATCCAGTCGTGCAGCGAGGTGTTGGAATAAGATTCGTCGATTACCTCGATTGAGACTGTCTGCCCTTTCCAACACTGCAGGAGTCACAATTGTATGCGGCCGTCTGGCACATGGGAGATCGGACAGGTTTGCACGACCTTGTTGCGAGATAACAGGCGCCTCGTCCAACGACTCACACTGCGATCACAGAAAGGTCTCCGTGGACATCCTCCAAGTTCCTGTGAATATCTACGATGTTCTGGTTTTCCGTCAAAAGAAACTCAAGGACAGCTCTCTGCGTCGAACGCACCTCCGTCACAGATGCCATTTTGAAGGCTACGTATAACGCTGCCATCTATCGCAACTTCATGAAACTATAGGGGCCGAAGTGGGAATATTCCATAATGTTAGGGTGACCAGACGTCCGGATTAATCCGGACATGTCCTCCTTTTTAGCTCTTTGTCCGGGGTACAGGCGGATTTTTACAGTGTCCGGCTTTTTCGGAAAGTTGAGCGTAATACAGCTAAATTTACAATTCGTCCAGTTCTATTGCTGTTTTCTTAAATACTTTAACTATTGGCACAACCTTCGTGATAAACACGCACGAAGGCGATGTTAGAAGGTGGCACCAGGATTGTCGATGTTATCGTTGATCGACCTATAAGCAAATATCGATTATTTAAAATTTTCGTTTCGTATCTTCTCTTGGCTTCCTGTAGTGCACGTGTGATTTGTGAGTGTATTTTTAACCGAGTGAGTTACGTAAAATATTTGGCTATGCCTAAACGAAAGTATACATTTTCTGATGTCCTCTCCTGCAAATATCCGGCTTTCAAGAAAGGGAGAAATGAATTTGAAGCAGAAAGTAAGATATGTGGAGCTGGAACGTACGTCTCAGTAGCCAATAAAGGTAAGAAATAGCTCGACGGATTAACTGTCATGGTTTTATTTCATTGTTTAATAGTCATTCAATTTATTTTTATTCGGAAGGTTAAAGTGCAGTTTACATGTCGTCAGCTGCTGCTTGAATTGTAGATGTTGGTAAGGGTGCGTCGAATGAAGGGAGGTGAATGGTCTTACGTTTTTCGATTTGTAAACAATTCCTAGTTGTTGACATTACAAAACAATTGGCGCCACATTGTCACCACAATTAATGTTTTTAATTTTTTCTGTATTACTCAGTTAACCACCACCTGACCATCAATAACAATTAACCACTAGTTTTACCGGTAATTCCCGGCAGTCACGTGACTTGTCCAAAGCTGACGAGTGGTATTATCCTCATCTGCAGTTGACCCGTTTGATGTGTCCTCTTTTTTTCTTCCTTTGTCCTCCTTTTTGAAGCTGTTTGTCCCCCTTTCTAAACAATTGCATCTGGTCACCATACACAATGTCCCACAACAAATTCCACATTTTCAACCGAAATTGGCCGAGAAAAAAATTGTTAGATTACTTACTGAATGCCCCTTGTACATTGGCTTTCTCGAACCCACAGATAGTTGTCAAGATATCGTCGTGACTGCTCGTTATATCGTACCCCAGCAAGAAAAGTGACTCAAGTTAAAAAACTGCAGTTACACTAGTGGAGTGCCCCAACAGAATCGAAAAATGTAATGGACTTTACTATTAACAACACTTACTTGAAATTTAAAGGAAGCTTATACTATTTCAATGTAAGTTTATAGAACTGTTTAAGTCGAGTTTTCTCATTGTATTTTTGAACCGTGTCACTGTTCTTAACAGGGTGCGATGTGTTAAGGTGCTCCATTCATTTGGAAGGTATTGCTGTCCTTTCTTCTTTTAAAGTGGAAACCTGCCAACTTCATACTTGTTATTTACAAAGTGATATGTATTACGAAAAGTAGTTAAGGAGGAACTTCCGCTAGTAGTTTGAAGTACGTTCTAATTTTTGCGAAAAACTACAGTCTGTTGCCAGAAAAGGAAACTTCTTCCTTTGAAAGTAATTGACACAATGATAAAATACACTAGCAAGAACATTCCTGGAAAATACCAGATTACAGTGCGAAGAGAAAAGTGCTGCACTTGGTTGTGGCCATGCGAGTCCTCATCTCATTTCAAGACAAAAGTGCATCTAGCGAAACCTAGTCCCACCAGAAGATTTAATAGAAATAAGAATTAAAGATCAACGGTGTGGCAACGCTGTAACTGCGTTCAGTGTGGCCAAGAACACGTAGCACGAAAGCTGCGCTGCTCTCGAGATGTCCCATGAGCTCAGTGAGATATTTTGGTGTTGTATTGTTGGCTACACTGATTATTGTCAAAAGCAAGATATGTAAACAGTGTAACCAATCGCGAAGTGATATAATTAGATAGTTGAGTAACAAATTGAACGTTTCGTATTCGTTGCAATAATTTTGTTGTTGCAGTTTAAATGTCTATACTGTGTAGAGGACTGTGACGAATATGCAACCATCACAAGACGAATTGAAAACGGCGGCTTTCATCAGGGTCTGCAATCACTTGTAGAGATAGTTGTGGATCATGCCTAACATTTGGATCAATTGCTCAGTGATACTGGAAGAGAAGATCACAGCAGCATTGTATGTAAATCCAGAGCAACTGCAGGAATTGCAGTGGTTCAAACGGTTGTCATCTTGTGCAGCAGTAATGGAGGCAGTGAACATCCAGCTGCCAGAAGCCATAGCAACAGAACACACAGCCATTGCTTATAGTCCATTGCAATGTACTCAGAACCTCCTTTCAGCAAAGCGTTCATTACCTGTGCATGCAAGGTACCAGCCACCAATTCCAGGTGGTGGCCATGTTGATGGACACTTGAATTCTCCACGCCTGTTTCTCCACTGCTTAGAGGATACCTGCCTAAGAGCAAAGGCGCGAACAGTTGCTCCTCCAGAACAAACTGCGAACTAAATGTTCTACAAATATGTTCTTGGAAGACTCAGGAAAAGGTTGAATTGTATAAGAGAAGACATTTCAGATTAGTGGATGCTACGTCATGACAATGCCCTCTGTCACACGACCACTTCCATCACGGAATTTTTGACCTAAAAAGGCGTTCCTGCTCCTTCATAGGTCCCCTGTTCACCTGATCTGAGTCCTTGTGACTCTTTCCTTTTCCCGAAATTGAAAAATGTCTTAAAAGGACGGCGTTTCGGGACAATGGAGAACATTGAAAAGAACATGACCGACGCGTTAAATCCCCTACCAGTTGAATCCTTACAGTGCTGCTACCAACACTGGGAACAACTACACCCCTGGTGTATGCCTGCCTACTTTGAAGGGGACACTATCGTTGTCTCATTACTTTTCTCACGCACCTCAAATGTACTTTAACTAAAGCCACTACTGTTCGGTAAAGAAGCCTCCTAAAATAACTAGCCTGTAAATTTTCTTTTATATTTCAGAGATGGTTCAGACTATGTTACCTTTTGATTCTTTTCCACAAATGTCGGTCTATTCTATGTTTTTTATTTGATTGGTAATTTGTTTTACCAGTTAACCAACGTGATTCAAATATTTACTCTCATTTTCGTGTTTGAAGCTTAATTTGTAAAATATATACAATGACCGCTTACTCCTCTTACATGTGCTTGACATGGAGTACTACAGAACACACCTCTGTTGAAGTAATAAGAAAAGTCTCGGAATCTTTCAAAAATGCAGAGGTGAATAATAAAATTTTTTTGGATGGCAGGACGAAAATCAGAGTCTTCGAATTCAGAACTCCATGTCTACATTCACGGCACCACATCTAGGAATTATCACTTTGTCCTGTGTCACAGGTCACCTAAAGCCTTTAAACACCAATAACTCATTACCTGACATTTAATTGCAACAAACTGTACCTTTTCGAGAGAGCCTCAATGTGACTGGTTGTGGAATAGTGCAACTGTATCTTTTCATGAGATCCTCTGTGTGACAGGTTGTGGAATAGCGTATGCTCACAATACATAAGTTATAATATAAAACAAACCAAATACGAACTTGAAAAAATTTAATAAGGTGTCTCCAGTAGCTTCAGCCAAAGTACATCTTTGAAAAGAGTGGAGCAGTGATCTCTATACTATGTGGCTGTCGAACCCCAGCTGTCTGAACATGATGCCCAAAGGTGTTCATTTTTCGGGTCTTGCCTAATGACAACATGGCTGCCACAAAATGTCACAAGAATGGAAAATGAAAAATACTTTTTTTTTCTCGATTCTGCTAACACATCAGCCAATTCATTACACATTGATATAAAGTTCAAAGCCAAAGTAAGTAAAGAGTTCTTTATCATGTACAGATCTGTGGAATTTTTTTACCCAGCTACAACATGGCGGACTATGCAGACGACAAGATTCTGTATGCACGCCAAATTTCCAAGCTGTGAGATCAGATATCTACACCCAGGTAGTACAGAAAGCTGGAGTAGAGCCACAGTACCTCTCTTGTCTGCATGATGCCTCTTTCTTCGGATGCAGTCGCAGGTGCACGGGATTTAAAGTCCATACTCAAACATTAGTGGAAATAAAGTACATCTGCATGTGCGTTCTTGTGTCCTCACATTGCCTCATTGCTCAAGCAGTCCGCTATGCATCCTTTTCTTTGACTGGGAGTTTGTGCAGCGTTATTGTGATGGAAGGGCGACGGAAAAAAACACAAAGTTGACTATCAGTAAAAAAAGTTTAGAAATAACAGAGGTGTGAGAAATGCAAAGTGTCGGCGACGTTTTGTTTGTAGATTCCAGAAAGTGGTTGTGAAGATCACAGCAATAGAAATAGGAATATTTAAGTTTTATGAAGTTGGCAGGATCAATAAAACGGCAAAATATGTTTGAAAGGAAAAAACCAAGTGACAATGTGTGATTAGTCATGTGTATTGGAAACTGTTAATAAATGTTGTTAAGCTACTTTTTTTTAGCTCCATTAAATATACAACATTATGCAGTTTTAATTGGTAATCCTGAAATGATGATAAGAAGATATCATGACAAATGGAAGCATGCCCGAGGATCGACTGGAAGCAAATAAGGTTAGCATCAATATTCGCCTTTCTGGAGTGAAAAACTCGAAATTTGGTTCTATCAGGTAGAGGCATAGTTTAGTATTTGCTAAATTGTTACAAAAAAGACTAAATATAATCATCTAGTGTAACAATACATGGTGAATATTTGGCGGATTATTTTTGGAATTGAAATAAATAAATATCCATTGACTAAGCAATGTCTACAGAATATATTCAAAGTAACCGAAGGTATGCATGTTAAGAGACTGGACACTGGAATCGATTTGGGAGACCAAAAGCCTCTCGCCAGTTATTAAATAAGATGCAAGTCTTCGCAGGAGTAGGTGTGTTAGAAAAGAGCCTTAAGATGCTCTGACTGAAAAATGTTCCAGATTCTAAAACGAACATTTTAAATGTAGTTGTAGAGGGACTCGAGAAAGTGGCGCTAATGGCTGATACAATAATAGAAATGAATCTCTGTAATGAACTGTTCATCGTGAATAGTGATGCTTGCAACCAACACGATGTTCTGACAACAATAAGTGACATAATGACAAGAATTACGGTGTTAGAGCAACAAATAGCTGTATTTTCGACTGTTTACTCAGGCAGGTCTCGTAATAGAACCTGCGACCACTGACCTCATGATAGCTACAATAAATCTCAAAATAAATACTACCCCAAGAGCAAGTATTGTTATTACTTACTATCACTGGACAGCACTGAAAACATGAAAAATCCATACTTCCATGTAGCTAGTCTCAAAAGGGAAACATGACCCAATAGATGAATAAGTGCTGATGCCTACGGCAATTGCCATAAAATGTGCCTATTTGTAACTGAGTAAAACGAGATTACAAATTTTTAGTTGACAATCGGGCTGATGTTTCTGTAATTCCAAAGGTTAATGTTGACACATGTGTAAATTGTGTGCTGCTAATGGTACCACAGTTCCTACATTCAGGACTGAACTTCATACCATCGTTTCCAGGCTGTAACATCAGTTTCAAAGGCCATTTATCATTGCAGAAATCAATAAAGCTATATTGGGAGCCGATTTTTTGAATGAAATCCAATTATTAGTAGATGTCCATAATAAGAGATTAAAAGAGGAAAATGTAGTAAGTGCCATGATTCAAAATACAAAATTTATAGACCTACTGTTGCAGTATCCAGATATAGCACAACCTAATTTGGTACCCAGCAAAATAAGTATAATATGAAACACTACATTACCCCTGAAGGCCTGCCCATGATTTATAGGGCAAGGTAGGCCCAAAGGAATGCCCTAGTGGCAAAACAAGAACGTAAATTCTTGTTAGACAATGACATCATTAGGACATCTAAATATGTGTGAACTAGTCCTCTGCATGGAGTACCAGTACTCAAGAAGTATGACTTGAAACGTCATGTGGATATTACAGACAGTTAAATGAAAGAACAGTCCTGATCATTGTCCTGTACCTCAACTAAAAGATTTCCACTGGATTCTGCAAGGCAAAAACATCTTTTACATACCTGATCTGCTTAAGATTTGTTATCAAATACCCATTGCTGAAGAAAATTACCACAAGACAGCTATAATCACATCATTTGGATTGTATTAATTTAATGCAATGAGTTCTGCACTGTGGAAAGCGTCTTCCCTAGCAGTCCAGTGATTCAGTAATGAGGTTATGTTTGGACTGGATCTTGTGTTTGCTTACCTTGATGACATTTTGGTCACTTCCTTCAGTACTGAATAACGTGGAGCACACCTCAGACTAGTCTTAGAGCGATTGTCTAATTATGGACTTCAAATTAACAACCCAAAATTAGTCTTGGGAGTAAATCAAATAAAATTTCTGGTATACTGGACAACACCAGAGCGATCCCTTCCACTTTATGAGAAAGTACATTACCTTAAAGATGTGGTGCAAATGCATGACTATTTTAAAGAAGTGAAAATAAAGGATGTAGAGAAATTCAGTGGGCTAAGGAACTGAAAAAATTGTTCGAGATATGTAAACATGATATTGCAGTTGCTACATTATTGATTTTTCTTAACTTGGAGTTACCTTTAGCACTATGTACAAACACATCAGATTTGGTAATTGGGTGCATTATTTGTCAAAGTACCTAGTCAATCTCAGAAGGTTTACAGTACCTACAACCGAGAATTGGTGGGAGTTTATCTTTATCTAAAAAAGTTTAAGCATTTACTAGAAGAAAGGGCCTTCATAATCTTCCCTGACGACAATCCACTCGCATTTACTTTTAAGCAATCAATGAAAATTCGTCTCCTCGACAAATGAAACAGCTGCAGTACATTTCACAATTTTCGATTGATATTCGTCATGTCAGTGGCCATGACAATATTATAGTGGATGCCCTATCCAGAGCTGTTGAAGTAACAATATTCGACAATGATGAAATCGCCGACAACCCTCTGTAAGATAAAGAATTTCTACAATACTGAATGGGAAACAATGCTTTAAATTTCAAGTAGTATCAGCTTCCAACAGAAAAAAAAACACTGTGGTGTGACACTTCAACTGCAAATATCAGACCTTACATTGCTCAAGCTTTTCATTATCAAATATTTCTCTGTTTTCATAGTTTACATCATCCTGGCATAAAATACTATAATGAAACTGCTAAATACTTGAGTTATTTGGCCAAACATAAGAAGTGATGTGCAACAGTGGACTAAATCCTATATTAGTGAAAGGAAATCAAGATCACTCGCCCCACAATATCGCAATTCGAAATATTTGTAGAACCCGATGAATGTTTCAGTTTCCTACACATTGGTATCGTCGGATCATCGCTTCCTTCTAATCGCATGACTTCCTGCTTGATTTGTATTGATCATTTCACATCCTGAATGGATGTCATATCACTCGAAGATATCAACAGCTGAAAAAATAGGAAAGGCCTTTTACCAAAACTGGATCATAGGATTCGGCATTTCACCACAGATAATTACCGTCCAAAGAACACAGTTTAGATTCCAGTAGTTTAATAATTTGGGCATTGGCTGTGGAACGAAAATTCAATGCACAACACCATATCAGCCTCAATGCACTCGTAAGGTTGAGCGACTATACAGAATTTTGAGGTCTGAAATCACGACCCACAACATTTCTAACTGGACAGAAATTCCAGCTACTGTTCTGCTGGGGCTGTACACTGCAGTACAAGAGACATCGAAACATTCTATTTCACAGATAGTATGTGGAAAGCCTATAAGTCTTCCTAGCCAATTTTTTGAAGTGGAAACTACAAAAACTGACCCAGGTTCGTTTGCATCTGAATTACAAGGCCAAAAGTTAATCTGAGTTAATAGAGCTACAAGTACATCAGGATCGGTATTTGTCCCAAGAACCTGGGACATGCTCCACCATTTTTCTGAGATGCGATAGGTTTAGAAAACCATTAGAATCTAGATATGATGGTCCTTTGCCTGTCATAGCAATGCATGAAAAATATTTCACTGTTGAGAGGAAATGCAAACACATAAATGTGTCAATGGATAGACTTAAACCAGTCCATCCCTTTACGAAAAAGGGAACAGGAAATATTCTCCAGAGGAACCTCTTCGAAATATCAGAGTATCGAAGTCAGGAAAGACTCTTAGGTTTCCACCTCGATTCTTGGATCACTTCATCTATGTTGAGGATTAATGAACTATCATTTCAGACACTGTAAACAGTTTCTTTTAATTATATCATTATCTCATTTGTAGCATTTGTACTTAGTGATGTTGTACCATTTTTTGTCATTCCTGTATGCTTTATATTTGTTTCGTTTGAATCTTACATTGATCTTTAATAAGGAGTTGTCTTCAACACCATGTATTAATTCGTAACTTCGTTAATAGCGAGGATATAGTATAGAGATCACAGTGACTGAAACAGAACATTTTAGTTTTATGGATTTGGAAAGACTAACAAAACAACAAAAATGTCTAAAAAAAAGTGACCTTGTGTGATTAGCTATGTAGTCATATACTGAAAACTATTTATACATATTGTTAAGCAACATTGTTTTAGCGCCAGCAAATATACTGTGTTATGGCAGTTACAAGGTCACAGCAAGATTTTATACTTTCTGCTTGGGAAACTGCAGCGATAAAGCTGGAAATAACATTTCGTAGAAAGTAACTGCTGACTTATATTCCAGATGAGCTATTCATTTTCCATTTCAAAACAAAGGAGTTTTGTGATTATTCCAGAAACTAAGAAATACTTAGGGCCAGTTCTTAGTCGTTGTGTGAACGTTAATTGGCTTTCACTATGTCATTTGTATTTTATTTTATCAAAAAGTTGTCTATGCATAGAAGTTTATTTATCGATTAACGTGCTAGGACTCGACAAATTCGGGAATGTCACAGACCTCAGAAACCACTAGAACACTGATTACGTTTTCTAGTTTTTTATTTCTTGTAGTAGTAGTAGTAGCGTTATTCATCCATAGATCTCTTTTTACAAGGATATAAGACATGTCAAAGTTTAGCCCAATTTAAAATAATATCAATGTCCATCATTTCAATTTCTAGTACTTTGTTGAGGAGCGAGGAGCTAGACATACCCGATCTTTTTTTTCTTTTTTTATACAGATGTCAGGCTTCTCAGATGTTGTACTATAAAGGCCCATTCACACGCAACGATCTGTTTGCGCAACTGTCTGAGCACATCACAATCTGTGCAGACACATAAACGATCTGGCTGAGGGTATTGACAGCGGCATTAGACTGTTTGCCGATGATGCTGTAGTCTACAGGAAAGTAGTATCACACGAAAACACGGAAGTTGTGAACAAATCAATGAGGATTTGTACAAAATAAATGCGTGGTGTAATGGCTGGCAGTTATCTCTCAATATTAGTAACATCCTTCAAGTATCTGGGTGTCACTATTCGAAATGAACTCAAATGGAATGATCAGATTACACAAGTAACGGGCGAACTCTAGATTGCGGTTTATTGGTAGAATCCTGAAGCGACGCAGACCTTCAACAAAGGAAATTGCTTTCAATACGTTACTTCGTCCAGTCTTAGAGTATTGTTCGTCTGTATGGGACCCTTACCAGTTGGGTCTCATTCAAGAGATTGAGAAGGTCCAAAGAAGAGCAGCAAGATTCGTGACTGGTACATTTAGCCATCGCGAGAGCGTTACAAATGTCATAGAAAGTTTGAAGTGGGATACACTTGCAGATAGACGATGCGCTAAACGGAAGGGGCTGCTCATGAAATTACGAAATCCGATCTTCGCCGAGGATGTAGAGCATATATTATTACCACCAACGTTCAAATCGCGCAATGATCACCACTCAAAGATAAGGGAAGTTAGTCATAGCACTGAGGCGTTCAGACAGTCGTTTTTCCCTCGTGCGATCCGCTAGTGGAAGAGAGAGAGAGAGGGGGGGGGGGGGACTGGCTAGCGGAGTATATATGTAGATGTAGATGTAGACACATCGTTTGGGTGTCGTACATAGTTGTGGAAAATATAAAAGGAGGGAAAACAGTGAGAGGAATAAGAAGACAGCTGTTTATAGTTGTTTAACAGAGAAATTACGAGCGTATGACATAACGATAAACAGGGAAAGGATGCATAATAATAATACTAAAACATTCGTTTCGAACTCTTTACCGCAAAGAGCTAAGCGAAGTAACGAAATCTATACGATCTGGTGCTATGGGATTGGTAGCATACTTTCGATCAGTGCTGCCCTATGCCATTAACTGAGTTGTGACAGCGTAGTAACAAATAGTAGGTCCTAATTTTTTTAAGGAAGAGTGCAGTCAACATATTGTGTTAAGCTTATAATGGGAGATCTTGGAACAGTGACATGAGGGACATAGTTGTTATTACACTTATTTACGTTTCGTTTATATAATATGTAATACATAACAATTGTGATTTAAAGGTGAACTGTAGAATTCACTACCACAATACTTCAAGGAAAACTTTACAGATATATTATGAGTCTATATCTAGGATTGAGAATGGAATGTTACATTCTGGTGCAACTGTTGCTGTTAGACTTCCAGAAGGGCATTAAAAATATCGTCTTAGAAACAAAATTAACTATAGCTCATTGCCCATCTATATAACTTCTAAGAATATACTATGAGTCAAACACGTCTAAAATTATAAAAATATCATCTGTAACTTTTCAGACTGGAGGTATCTGTACAGTAACGTCCTTGCCTTTGTGAAATGGTCCTTCGTGGTGGTATAAATAGCTCATGTGGGTTGGGTCTGTTTTCACTCAATGCTTGTTTCAAAATTGCACAAATTCTACATCCTATTGCCACGAACCTAAACGTCACCATCAGTCACTGAAGCGTAGACATTTGCGCAGATAGGTCGTTGCATGTGGACCCGCCTCAAAGTCGTCCACAGTTTTCATGTAGGTACACTTCTAATAAATGTGTGGGCTTCTTCTGCTCTGTTTCCCTACTCCGAGACTTATCTAATTCGTTACAGTTCCTTGATCCGATATTGTTTATCTAGTACGTACTTGACGCTCAGTGCACAAATCTCAAAGTTTTATTCAAATACTATTTGGAAGTGGCATTACATATGACTTCTCTTTGTCTATAATCCTCTATAAATTTCAGTGTGCTATCTTTGGAGTCAACAGACATTATTACACATCAGTTACCCTAGAACAGCGCCGTTCAAGATTCCGCCCTGTGGAATTCTGTGATTCTACTTGTTAAAAGAAAAGAAAAAATTCCTTGAGGTTTATGCTTATGTGCTGCTCCATGACTGCTGTCAATACCATTATTTTTGGCTTTTGTGTAACTTCTATGTTTTCTTTCAGTAAATCCGTTTTTTTTCGTATCCAGGGTGTAATTATAAAGTTAAAAAAATGTTTTCTTGTCTTTAAAATAATATTTTTCATCAGGTTATGGTCCCAGTACACATGTATAAGCAAACAACATAGTTTAATTAAAACAATATTTGAAATGAGCCTATGTCTGTAAAGAAACATGATTGCTAGCGGCGATTATAAGATCAGCATTGATAAGCTTGAAGGACCTGAGGACTGGGTCAAATGGAAATGGCATATTTCTATGGTTCTGTGTTCATATGGACTAGAAGATATTATTAAGGGTACGCGTGAACGTGTACAGTTGCCGCAAGATGCGACAAGTGCACAAAAAGAAGCGTATTTGGAATGGCACAAGGACGACGCAAAGGCAGGAAGTCTTATAGCAAGTGCGCTAGGTAAACCTGTTGCAGAACTCGTCTTAACATGCAAGAACGCTAACGAAATCTAGGACAAATTACGCGCCCGATTTGAACGTAGCAGTTCTCAGCGTTTGAATATGTTGATTGAAATATTTTTCCGTGTTAAACGTGATGAAACGGAAGATATTAGTGCACATGTGGCCAAACTGCAAAAGTTATTTGTGGACCTGAACGATGAATTAGCAAAACATGAAGAAAATACGCTATCTGAAAGAATCTTAAATGGTCGAATTTTGTCTACACTGGGAAAAGACTACGACAGTCTTAAGGATCTCTGGGATACGATACCGACAGAAAAGCAAAGCTTGAATTTATTAATTGAAAAACTCTTTACCATTGAACTGCTTGAACGAGACATTAATGGAAGTGCAGCTTTCGTCGTTTCTAAAACAAGAAAACGGCAAACAAGTAATCAGCTTTTAAAGATGACGAATTCACAATTAAAACAGAAGTTTCCGTGTAACATATGCAAACAATTAGGCCACTGGGCAGCAGAGTGTCCACAGAACACTCGTGACAGCAATAAAAGAAAAGAGAAGAAGAGAGAAAGTGAAAACTCTGCATTTACTTCATACGCTATGGGTGTGTGTACCAGTAATCACAGTGACCCAAATAAATGGTATTGCGACAGTGGCGCTACAAATCATATCACTCCCAACAAACAGTATTTTGCTTCGTGTAGTGAATTTGATGATCCTCAAGTAATTTCATTGGGAAAACAAGATGTCAAAATGTGTGCATACAGTCAAGGAACAGTTTACGTCCAAATTCGACGAAACAATGCTAGAATGGACAATATCTTGTATATGCCTGATGCAGGTGCTAATCTGTTCTCTGTGAGAGCCATTGCCTGCAGAGGCTACAGTACTAATTTAAGTTATAGTAATGTCTGTGTTCGAAAACAAGTCAATGGCAATATTGTTATGACAGGTTATATGAAAAATTGACTTTATGTGTTGAACATGTGTGTTGTTAGAAATGCAAAAATGAATCATGTGAACTTAATGACTTCATCCGAAACATTTCAAGTGTACCATGAAAGGTTTGGTCATCAAAATAAACAACATGTGAAGAATATTTTAAAAGGAATGAACATTAATGTGGAAGATGCCAAGAGTGAATTTTGTGACGGCTGTGCAGTTGGAAAGATGCATAGGCTGCCATTCAAAACGCGAACAATACGCTCTACCAGTACTGGTGAATTAAGCTACGCAGATGTCAATGGACCAATGAGCACGAAATCTTTTGGAGGTAAGCATTATTATGTATGTTTCAAAGACGATTTTAGTAAATTTCGTCGAATTTTCTTTTTAAGACACTAAAGTGAAGTGTGTACTGTGCTTAAGCAGTTTTTAAATGAAGCACAAACTCATGGACATGTTGCCAAACAACTTAGATGTGATGGTGGCAATGAATTTAACAATAAGAATGTCAGTGAACTGCTTGCAGACAGGGGAATAGAGCTTCTGATTCCTCCTCCTTAAACTCCTGAACAAAATGGTGTGGCTGAATGGGAAAATAGGACCATTGTTGAAGCTGCCCGGTCAATGCTAAATCCGAGTAAATTACCTAAAGGGTTGTGGGCAGAGGCATGTAACACAGCAGTCTACCTAATAAATCGTACTGGAAAATCTTCAGTTGAAAACAAAACCCCTTATGAACTATGGTTTAATCGACCAGTAGGACGACTTGATCATCTCAGAATTTTTGGCATAGGCTTCTATGTTCACATTAACAAACAATTCCGTTCCAAGTTTGATGATAAGGCATTTTTTGGACGACTTGTTGGATATGTTAATGTCAAGGATGTGTTTAGAGTTTGAATTCCATCTAAAAGAAAAGTGGTGTTGAGTCATGTTGTGAAATTTAAGCCAGAAATTGTTTGTGACTTACATAGTGATCATGTTGAATTTGAAGTCCCTCAGGAAGATGACCAACGTAAATCTTCTAGACTGTACACTTCTGGAGGAAGTCAAACTCAAGAAAAAACTGGCACTCTCGATCCTAGAGAAAGTCAAGAGTCAAGTGAATCTGATGAAAATAAATAATTAACAGAATTTCTAAAAGCAGAAGCTGCTGAATCTTCTAATGAACACAAACAGAAGAATAAAAGACAACAAAGAAAACCAACCTGGATGGAAAGTGGTGAATTTTGTATGGCAACAAAAGTTACCTCCTCAAAGATCCAAATTGTTTTTCAGAAATATTGGAGTCAAATGAGAAGGAAGAATGGATGCAAGCTATCAGTGAAGAACTTCAATCACTAAAGAAAAACAATAACTGGGTGCTGGTTGACTGTCCAAATAATGCCTAAGTATTGCAAAACCGCTGGGTTCTACGGCGAAAGGTCGCAGTCAATGGAGGTACTCGCTTTAAAGCCAGATTGGTTGCAAAAGGCTGTATTCAGAAAGCAGGAATTGATTACGACGACGCCTTTAGTCCTGTGGCACGTTATGACACCATACGAACTCTGTTGACTGTAGCTGCTTCAAAGAAAATGCTGCTAGAACAATTCTATGTAAAGACAGCTTTTTTGAATGGAATACTTGAAGATGAAGTGTATATGGAACAACCAGAAGGTTTCGAAGATGGTACAGGTCTAGTGTGTTTCTTAAAAAAGAGTCTTTGTGGGTTGAAGCAAGCGCCACGTTGCTGGAACAAACGTTTTGTTGAGTTCATGAAAAAAGCTGGTTTTTCAAACAGTGATGCAGATCCATACCTATTTTATCGTAAACAAAATGGAAATAGCCTTTATGTGGCAATCCACGTTGATGATGGCATGATTGTCGGCAGTAACAAGAAAGAAATTGCTGTTTTTATGGATGTTTTACAACATGAATTCGAAATAACAACTGGCAGTCTTGACAATTTTCTTGACATAAAAATAAAGCAATATGAAGATGGAGCAATAATGATAAGTCAAGAGAAATACACAGAAGAAATTTTGCAAAGATTTCGAATGGCAGAATGCAATACAATCTCAACTCCTATTGGACGTGAGGACAATAGTCGAAACGAAGAAGTTTCGTCTTCTGTACCCTACCGTGAAGCAATTGGTTGTCTCATGTACCTTTCAACAGTAACTCGTCCAGACATCACTTTTGCAGTCAATAAAGCTGCTCGAGCTATGGAGAAACCAACCACTGAAGACTGGAATAGAGTAAAGCGTATTTTCCGGTATTTGAAAGGGACCTTAAATTTTGTAATTGTATATAATGAAAAAGAAGAATTAAAGATTTACACTGATGCAGATTTCGCATGTGATAACCGGACAAGGCGCTCAACAACTGGAATTCTTGCAAAGTACTCAGGTGGTGCAGTGTCATGGACAAGTCAGTTGCAGAAAGCAAAGCAATAATTTCATGATTTTTTCTTTTGGAGGAAGTGTTAAGAGGAAAGGAATAAATTTCTTGGGGTTTATGCTTATGTGCTGCTCCATGACTCTGCTGTCAATACCATTATTCTTGGCTTTTGTGTAACTTCAGTGTTTTCTTTCAGTAAATCTGTTTTTTTCATATCCAGGGTGTAATTATAAAGCTAAAAAAATGTTTTCTTGTCCTTAAAATAATATTTTTCATCACTACTCTTTGCTCTGGCTCTGTTGGAGCTCCGTGAATGATAGCGCAGAGCAGTTGACTGCTTGCTTAATAGTGACAACCAAGTGGCGCAGCCAAAATTGGCATATTCTCCTTTCATGGAAGACTGTGGATTCGTAAACAGAAGACAGAACTTTAAACTGTTTAGTAACAAGTAAATCAATATTCTGGTGAGCAATTGGTCTTAATGCCAAACAGATTTTCGAATTCAAGAAAACATTGGTAGTAAATAAAGAACAGAATAAATGTAAATACACCCTAATCACAAAAGTTAATGGATGGAGGCAAACTGGAAGGCAAAACTAGAAAACTGAATAACATAGAAAATATACTAAATTAATCCAGATCAGTTTTCTATTGCTGCTTTCTACAATTCTTTACTTTTCTTTGCATAAGAGTTTCTGTGTTTGGAATTATTTATTCGGTGCACCTCAGTCTCAAGACAAATTTCGGATGATAATCTGATATGGAGAAACTTAGTCATGTCTTACAGTTTCATTAGGGAAAAGAACTGCTCACAATTGTGTGTTGATCCGAACAGGCTAAGCATCAGTGCTGGAAGTCTATGAAGTTTTGGATAACACTTCTGTGTCAAATGCTTGTAAAAGTCACTTAATGTCTTTCTGCTCTGTGATCTATCTTTTAGTTCTGAATCGAGGATCTATGATTTGCATTTAGAGAGGGTGGCTTACAGATGTCCACACAGTACAGAGAAGCAAAAATTCACCTGCTTCCAAGCGCAAAACATAAGTAAATACTTTTACAAATTCAGTATGCAATTTTCTTAAAACACCTGTATATTTTCAAAAATCTGCAGAAAAGGCAATGTTTGTTAATACTGACAGTTTTGGAAAGTAAGAGATATTTCTAGCCTCTATCTGCCTTTCCCAGAACGACAGTTTCATCTTGAATGCCTTTATTTTTTCACACAAACAGATGATGAGAATATCCTTCTCTTGAAGACATACACATAAGTCGTGAAGAGGCCTTGTCACATCAGTTAAAAGGCTAAATCACAAATCCATCTATCATCTGTTCAGCAACACTTTCTCCCTTCATTTCCATGAATAATGATATTTCTTGATACAGTCCCATCAAGCACACCAGAACTTTAACATGGCTAAGCCAGAGAACCTCACAGTGATAACCGACATCATCCAGAAACGCTTTGAACAAGCGATGATTGAATTCTTTTACTTGAATAGCTCATTACAGTATTCAGTTTTACCCTTTTGAGAAACAAATGTTGTTGATGACTCAGGCAATGTATAGGGATAAACAGGCGATTATGATTCTTCGTTTGTTTCTGGACTCCACCGATTCCGCCACTCATACCTGGAGCATCAGCTGTTGCTATGGAAGTTAGTAATTCCCACAGCAGACCAAGCTTCTCCACAACTACTTAGAATGCATTGAACATGCCTTCACCTATTGTTGTGACCCTCAATGGGATGAGATCTAACATTTCCTCGTGAAACTCCAGCATTCTGTTTCCTGTCCTAGTGAAAACTGCCAGTGTTGCTGTGTCTGACAAGTCAAGAGCGTAATCCAAAGACGAAGGAAATGCAACACTGTCTTAAGTATTCGTTGTCAGCTGAGCCTCCAAATCTTCTGCTAATTTTTCGACTTGGGGCATTACAGTGGCTCGAGGAAGTGATACAGACTGTCGCTGAGGAACCAGTTGTGGACACATCTCTTCCACAGCTATTACAAGGCAATCTTTAATAAATTAATATTCAGCAAACAGCTTCAAGTGCAAAACTATCTGATGAGAAATATTATAGATAATTCTCATGGAAGAGTCTCTTCCATGATGATCAACGTCTTGCAAGTAATATGAAATTTTCTGTAAAATTATATCAGTATCACAAGCCCTCAGAACTGAAATAGTAATTGTTGAAGCGAAGCAATCTTGTCTCATTCCTTCTACTGCCACCATCATACAAACAAGATGTATTTTAAAGTGGTAAGTTAAGGTCGATTCACACTGTCCACCACGGCACCATCACATTGTGGCACCGTCACATCACAGTCTATTCACACTGTCCATCACGTCATGGCACGCCAAGTCAATTCATGTCAAATGAACTCAACTCGTATTGCTCTCCTCAACTGTTCTTTTCGCGGGAATTACTATTTTCGCAAGATGATTTTCAATTTTTTTGACACGTGAAGTGCGCCTTCACAACTCTGCAGCTTATATATGAGGATGCCGGAGTCCACATTCGTATGAAAATGACATTTATTGGATGCAAATGATTTGCAGCTTGCAGGGATAGCTTGTATATTAGAGAAAGGAGACGGGAGTGCGAAATAATACAAACAAATTGCGTGGATCCGAAAAAATGTAATTATGTAGTACAAAATGTGAGTTTCACACATTATACAAGGAACTTAAGGAAGAGGAACCGGTATATTATAGTTTGGAAAGTGAAAGCATCAGTTTTTCATTTTTTACATCAACTTACACCCAGAATTACTAAAAGGAAGATAGTTTTACGAGCTACCATAACATCATGTGAATATTTGGTTTGTTTAAAGTTAAGTTTAGTTGATAGTCCAGTGCAAATTTTTGTGCAATCGTCCTGGCTCCCTCAACACCTTTCTCTTCAAGATATATAGATTTTCTTTACCTGTTATATTTGGCTTTTACTAGTTCGAGTGCCTTATTTGTACTGGGGTTACCTCGTGAAACCATGTAAGTATTGACCACTGATACTTGCAAAACTGTTTCACGTACAGAGAGCCATTTAAAAATAAATAAGCCTGCCACAAATGTATGTTTAAGCAAACAACTTTTTATGTTACACTACAAATCCCTGACAACATACATATAAATTCCATATACTGATGAATCTGATTCTACCAACAGTACTTTTTTCTCCTCATGTTCCAGCTGTGTTGCAATCTACTTCAGTGTAAAATATTAAATATGGTACAAGTATCTATAAAAATAAATTTTATAAATATAGTAGAGGGCAAATAATGTAGTATGCTCATGTCATTCAATTCAGACTGCAGTCTCACTGCTTCAATTAATCTGTCATCATTTATTATATATTTCAACAAAATAAGTAACGAAACGAAACAATTTATAGCAAATAACGACCAATAGACAACTGATATCAGCCTCGAAAAACACGACGAAACGAAATATGAAGATCTGCGCATCACCATGTATGAGGAGGTCATGAGATTGTGAGTCACGTGATGAGCAACCCTACGGATGACGTCACCCATCAGAACTTTCCTCCAGAGAAACTTTAATGTTGCCGTGCCGTGACTTGACATGATAGGATGGCCAGTGTGGATGCCAGCATTTGAAATTCATTGCAGACTGTTTTGATGGGATGGGACATGACATGACATGACGGCCAATGAGAGTCGCCCTTTACTTCATTTGAAAAGCCAGCTTTCAGTTCAAGGATTACCATCTTTCGTTCTTCCTCGACATGTTTGACGTACACCCTTGTATGATTTACTGCATAATGAAATTTTGAATTGAATTTATTTATATAGTTTAATACCTTGTTACACATTATACGTTTTACACGACCATCATATTCAGTAAAAGGGATTGATCCACCCTTGCAGCATTAAAACAAGGTGGTACTGAGGGCCTGATGTTAGAGCTGCTTGTTGCTTCTGCACTCACAGGTGGAACTGGTGTCCGAAACAGCTCCCATTATTTCTGTTGCTCTCGCCTTCACTCTGTTTGCTTCTTGTGGCTCCGTTATCCCGTTGGACTTTGTTGAATGGCCCTGTTCTCGAATATATTCTTAGCGTACTGCACAACAAAACACACATGAACCCCATGTCCCTATTAACTGTGGTCTGTTAAAAAGTGCAAGAGATTCTCACCTAACCTGGGATGAAATCTGTAATTGTGCATGGCCCCCATTTCAAAAAAATTACGCTTGGACAACATTTCAAGAAAACTACGCTTGCACAAATCCTCATGCAAAGTTGCACTGTAGAAATGTAAGCTTGTGTGGAATGTTGAACAGAAAAAAAGCACGCGCCTTAGACGCATACGTAAATAAAGACACTTGTTTGCACGTTAGAGAGACATACATTACTAGACTAGACTTGCAAAGACGTAGCCTTTAAGGAGGTAAGGTGGTGGCGTCAAGAAGTTTGTGTGTGATACTAACACGCTTTTCTGAAACGAAAATAGGAGGTGGCATCGTAAGCTTTACGAGGTGGCTTAAAGAATTTCTAGAGTTGATCAAACATTTGCGTACTAATTGAGTCTAACACATTCAATGTAGAATCATGTTATGAGAATAGAATCAATTTACGAGCATGCACGTTTAAAGCAAACTGTAGTTTTCTTAAGAACACTCAAATGGAAAAAGATATTTGTTATCAACGACAAATAGCAAATTCTACTTGTAGGAGCACTTTCATAACAAGCACACCATTCGTAGAAAAGCCGAAGTTGATCAAAACTGGTAAAGGCAAATGATTAAGCTGTGTCTGTTATACCAAATTATTAAACCCCCTAAAATAGAAGTAAATTATTTAAATACTGCCGGTATTTCGGATAAGGCAAACTTTGATGTAATTATTTAGGCTTATGTTCAGTGCAAGAATACGAAAGATGTTTCTAGTTATGATTGAATTGATGTTTGGTTGATTTGGTGGAAGGGACCAAACAACGAGATCATCGCTCCCAAGATTGGATACGTGTTTCTTTCCTAGTTATCTCCGGCGGCTGTACGAAAAAATACAGCCAAACACGACACATGTATTGACCATTACGTCAAAACTCTAAAGGTAACGTGGTTGTATCAGATTATTCCCATTTCTTATGAGTGTTTTATCAGTTAATAAACAGCTGTTTACAAGTCCTTTGTGTTCACCGCCATATTACTACGATTAAGTGTCGGCTTCAGTGATACCAATAATGTTGCTAGTCTAGTAATTGATAAAGTAAATGAATCAGAACTGTGTGTGTCTGCTCCTCGCCTACGGTGGTGCTTGGTTTTGTGTTGTGTGAATTTCTTTGTTGCTAAAAGTGTTGTGTTCCTGCTATAAAATTATATATCCTAGGTTGATCACAACAGGATATGGGCCCAGACTTGAACGCTTCAGGTTGTGAGAATTACAGTATTCATTCGCTAGACTGTTTTTTCCATTTACTAGGATAGTCGAGAGACTGAAAAATTTGCAGAATGGCAGACACAGTGCTTCAATTGAGTGATAACAGTAGCTGTACAAACATTCTCAAGTTGTCAACAGTAGATCGGTGGGAAACATGGAAATGGCAGATTAAACTTTGTTTAAAGGAACATTCTCTTTATTCGATTATAGATGGTACACGTCAGTGTCCGTCATTAGGGGAAGGAGACGAACCATCCGACGCATATCGGCGCTGGCAACAGGACAATGTTGGGGCAGTTCGTATAATTGGAAGGGCGTTTGATAAGGAACCTGCTATTCATGTAAGAAAGAAGACTCACACAAAAGAAATCTGAGACATCTTTACGTCAGTATATGAACGATTTTCATTGCAGCCGCTATACACAGTATTCGATTGTTTCTTTGAAACATCAAAAAATAATATTATGTCTGTAAAAAAATAACGACGCTACTGGCAAACATTTTCGATGACTTGTGCAGTGAACTGAACAAAATTAATCCAAATGTAACTTTGCCCCTTTCGCTGCTCCACCATCGTATTTTCAAAACATTCTTTTTGTTTCCAGAATGAGATTTTCACTCTGCAGCGGAGTGTGCTCTGATATGAAACTTCCTGGCAGATTAAAACTGAGTGCCGGACCGAGTTCGAGTCTCGGTCTGGCACACAGTTTTAATCTGCCAGGAAGTTACATTGTTGTTGTTGTTGGGGTCTTCAGTTCCAAGACTGGTTTGATTCAGATCTCCATGCCACTCTATCCTGTGCAAGCTTCTTCATCTCCCAGTACATAGTGCAGCCTACAGCCGTCTGAATCTTCTTAGTCTATTCATCTCTTGGTCTCCCTCTACGAATTTTACCCTCCACGCCGCCCTCCAATACTAAATTGGTGATCCCTAGATGCCTCAGAACATGTCCTACAAACCGATCCCTTCTTGTAGTCAAGTTGCGCCACAAACTCCTCTTCTCCCCAATTCTATTCAATACCTCCTCATTAGTTATGTCATCTACCCATCTCATCTTCAGCATTCTTCTGTAGCACCACATTTCGAAAGCTTCTATTCTCTTCTTGTCTAAACTATTTACCGTTCACGTTTCACTTCCAAACATGGCTACACTCCATACAAATACTTTCACAAACGACTTCCTGACACTTAAATCTATACTCGATGTTAACAAATTTCTCTTCCTCAGAAACGCTTTCCTTACCATTGCCAGTCTACATTTTATATCCTCTATACTTCGACCATCATCAGTTATTTTGCTCCCCAAATAGCAAAACTCCTTTACTACTTTAAGTGTCTCATTTCCTAATCTAATTCCCTCAGCATCATCTGACTTAATTCGACTACATTCCATTACCCTCATTTTGCTTTTGTTGATGTTCATCTTATATTCCCTCGATATCTAACTTTAAGCTATTCATTTCCCTTTTTAAATTTACTAACCTACCAGCCCGGTTAAGGGATCTGACATTCCACACTCCGACCCGTAGAACGCCACTTTTCTGTCTCCTCATAACCATGTCCTCCTGAGTAGTCCCCACCCGGAGATCTGAATGGGGGACTATTTTACCTCCGGAATATTTTATCCAAGAGGGTGCCATCATCATTTAACCATACAGTAAAGCTGCAAGCCTTCAGGAAAAATTGCAGCTGTAGTTTCCCTTGATTTCAGCCGTTCGCAGTACCAGCACAGCAAGGCCGTTTTGGTTAGTGTTACAAGGCCAGATCAATCAATCATCCAGACTGTTGCCCCTGCAACTACTGAAAAGGCTGTTGCCCCTCTTCAGGAACCACACGTTTGTCTGGCATCTCAACAGATACCCCTCCGTTGTGGTTGCACCTCTAGTACGGCTATCTGTATTGCTGAGGCACTCAAGCTTCCCCACCAATGGCAAGGTCCATGGTTCATTGGGGGGGGGGGGGGGGGGGGCACAAAGCATCTTATTGAGAATTTGCGTTCGATTGAGAATTAGCTAGTTACAGATGCAGCTGGTGATTTCTATGCGAAATCAAAATCGGATGACCAATATCAAAAACAGAAGAAATTTGCAGCAAAGGGGAATGAGTCAAAGGAGACTGAAAGTCGTACATGGCCGTATTGCAGGAAATCTGCACATATTATCGCAAACTGCCGCAAGCGCATGATCACAGAAGAAGCAAAAGCGACAACTTAACAACAGTAATAATTCGAGTTCCAGTTTAAAAGTGAGCAGCTAACCGAATACATTTCTAACCACTAGCTTGTTGTTTCTTGTTAGTTTTGGTAGTGCAGATTCTTATGTTTCGGACTCTAGCACGATACATCACATTTCACCAAATAAATAGCACTTCGCTACATTCTAAAAGTTTCTGTTTCCACAAAGTGTGCAGTCAACTGGCAAAGAAGTTATTTTTGCACATGGATCTGGTAATATTCACAATGAAATATTCACAAACAAGAGGTGGACACCTGCTTTGCTTGAAAATATCTGGTGCATATCTGATGTCAGACACCAACTCTTCTCTGCCTGTCAAGCTGCTCAAAGTGGATGTAATGTGACTTACGATAACAAAGTTGTTATCATTCGGCGACATCGTGAAATAGTCGCCACAGGAAGACTAGTTGGTTCAGTATACATTATGAACATGCTATTTTGTCCTCTGGATTCAGAAGTAATTATTAACTCAGCAACTTCAGAAGAAAAAATACAATTTTGGCATTAGAGACTCGGTCATCAAGATAAACGGGATTCAGAAGTAATGATTAACTCAGCAACTTCAGAAGTAAAATTACGATTTTGGCATGAGAGACTCGGTCATCAAGATAAACATTTTGTACGAGATGCGCTCTCTCTCGTTTCGGTATATCATTTAAGTGCCCTGATACCACATCGTGTTGTGATGGATGTGTACTGGGCAAATCCCACCACAAACCATTTAGCCATTGCAGAGATCGTCCACAAACTGTCAGTAAGTTGATCAATGCAAACGTTAATGGACCCTGTAGCGGGACTTTGAATTTCGGCGCGCTACACTCGTTCCCTCAGATATAAACTATACCGTCGCAGCTGTATGAGCGCTCGACGGCAGAGAAAATATTTATAAGAAAATGAAGGTACAAAAAAGGTAACTCTTTTTGTTTTCTACCCGCTCTTGTCTCTTGAGAGCGGAAGCTTAACTTCACTTATTCGCTAGTCTTGGTATTATTCAGACGTAAAAACTTATTCGTTAGTCTTGGTCTTATTAAGACGTAAAAACTTATTGATGGGCAGACTTATTGTATTGTGGAAGCTTGTATGAAATTTGGAGGATGGAAGCTGCCGTAAAATACATTGCATTCAATATCAAGATGGTTTTAATTCGTGTACATTAGTAATTCCTAGACGATGAAATTTACTGCAAGATCTTGGAGCAGCTACGACTTTTTCATGCAGAAATGAAGCAGGAGATTATTGGATAACAAGACCTGAAAGGCTCACGAGAGAAGACATATTAACTTGTTAATGAATGAACTCTTATCTACGCCATTTCCCCCTGTTAATCACATTTTGTTATTCTCTGTTCTCTTTCAAATAATTTTGTAGTGGAAATTGGTTTGACCTTTGCTCAGAAACGCCACAAGGACCACCCCAACAATAGTTTTTCCGAATCACGAAGTCCGATAGCTTTTCTGTAATATGAAGTCCGATTTGCATTTCATTCTTTCCCATTTTCACGGTCATTAACGATTTTAAAATCCCCTTTTTATTCACCATTTCTTCCCACATTTTCAACCTTTTCTTTTCTTCTCTTTTTCTTTTTTATTAACCACTACAAGTAACGACCGTGACAATAATCAAACCTGCTATGAGAGACTTGGTCATCAAGATAAACGTTATGTACGAGATGTGCTCTCTCGTTTCGGTATATCACTTAAGTGCCCTGATAATACGTCGTTTTGTGATGGATGTGTACTGGGCAAATCCCACCACAAACCATTTAGCCATTGCAGGGATCGTCCACAAACCGTCAGTGATTTGATCAATGCAAACGTTAATGGACCCATGTCTGTTAACTCTATAAATGGTTTTTGTTACTATGTGATTTTCAAAGATGATTATACTCGTTTCGTTTGGATATATTTCATGCGAAATAAATCTGAATTGGCTGACAATTTGAAAATATTTATGAAGGAGTTTGATGCTGTTGGTCATGAAGTAAAAGCATTTCAGTGTGGCGGTGGAGGAGAGTTTAATTGTAACATGGCAGCAGCCATGCTATGAGACCGCGGTAGCAGGCCGCTGTGGTCGAGCGGCTCTAGGCACTTCAGTCTGAAACCGCTCTGCTGCTAGGTTCGAATCCTTCATTGGGCATGGATGTGTGTGATGTCCTTAGGTTAGTTAGATTTAAGTAGTTCTAAGTCTAGGGGACTGATGACCTGAGATGTTAAGTCCCATAGTGCTTAGAGCCATTTGATCCATTTTTAGAACGCGGTATTGAGTTTCATCTTATGTGTCTAGACATTCCTGACTAAAATGGTGTTGCTGAACAAGCAAATCAACATATAGTTGAATTAGCTTGCTCATTGCTAACATCTAGCAAGTTAACTAAACCATTCTGGACTCTTGCGTGTGACACAGCTGTTTTTCTACTTAATCGTACTGGTAAGTCAAGTATTGAAGGTAAAACACCTTTCAAATTGTGGACTGGCAAAGTGTTTAACAGTTTTAGCTATCTACGTATTTTTGGATCAAAATGCTTTTTTTGTTCGTCAAAGAAATTTCGTTCTAAGTTTGATGATAAGGCTATACCTGGCCATTTCATTGGCTACGTGAGTGACAAAGTGTGGATTCTATCAAAACATCGTGTGATCAAATCACGCAATGTTGATTTTCAACCAAAAAGCTATATTAAACTGACTGAGTTGGAATTTAATGCCATAGCTGAAGAAACAGGAGAGAAAAGCGAATCTACTGTTGAACAGATTGAAACTAGTGATCAAGAATATTCGAATGAGTTACCAAATCAACGTCCAGTTCGTGAAATACGTCCCCCAGTAAAATTTAGTGACTACAAATTAGGATACGAGTCTCACCAATCTCAAGAAGCAAATGCATTAGTTCGCGTAACAAAAGCAATCCACAAAGAGCTTGCACCAAGAAACTTCAACAAAAGCTATGGAAAGTAGTAATTCCAATAAATGGTTTAATGCGATGAAAGGGAAATTAAGGCATTTGAAGAAAATGATACCTGGTAGAACTGCCTAATGGAAATGTCTTATCGATAGTCGATGGGTACTTCGTATCAAATATAAACCTGATGGATCGATTGATCGATGCGCAGTGTGTTTCAACATGTGAGACTTTTAGTCCAGTTGCTCGTTATGAAGCTATTCGTGCTGTGGTAGCGAATGCAACAGAAGAACATTTGAAACTTGGTCAATTCGACGTTAGAACTGCATTTTTATGTGGTGACTTGGATACACAAATATACACAACTCAGCAGAAGGTTTCGAGGATGGGGCAGGTCGTGTTTGTCTCATCAAGAAATCATTGTATGGATTTAAGCAATAATAAGTTTATTCATTCATGAAAAAAGTTGGCTTCATTAGTTCGACACCAGATCCTTGCATTTACTTTCGACGAAGCAAAACAGTAAAATTGCTGATTGCTATTTATGTCAATGATGGACTTATCACAGGAACATACTTGCGTGCTTACATAAATTAATAACTGTTCCATAGATCATGAATACGACATTTCGTAATGATGCAGAACATGACACATTAACATAAGTTTTCTTTACACAAAATAATCAATATTTTTCAGTTAGTAATTCATATCTAAAAATTCATCTGTCTAGTAGAAGGAGTTGTCATTCAGAAATTCTTTTAATTTGTGGCAGCATAATACAGCCCTTTATGTGCTATTTTTGAACTGGTATGGGTTATTAATAACAAATTTCGTAACTGAATATATGTTTTGCAAAGGTAATGTGAATATCCCAAATTCCTTAAATAAATGTCTGCAAGCTGACCTTAGGTGGGCTCCTGCTATTATTCTGATTACACACTTTTGTGCAATGAATACTTTTTGTCTCAGTGTTGAATTACCCCAAAATATGATGCCATATGAAAGCAGTGAATGAAAATAGATATAATAGGCTAATTTACTTACACGTTTGTCATCAAAATTTGCAATAACCCTAATAGCATAGGTTGCTGATCCTAACTGTTTCAGCAGATCATTGATGTATTTCTTTCAGTTCAATTTCTCATCGATGCACACACCCAGAAATTTTGAATATTCTGTCTTAGCAACAGATTTCTGTTCAAAGTCTATATTTATCACTGGTGTTATGTCATTTACTGTATGGAACTGTATATACTGTGTTTTCTTAAAATTTAGGGAGAGTGCGTTTGCAGGGAACAACATAAAGCGCAGCGAATTCATTTTTAGATATGTTTCAGTAAGAATTCAAAATAACAGTGGGATCTTTAGCCTCATTTTTAAGTATGCAAATTCAGTAACGAAAGTCTGGCTCGTTTATTTTACAGCGAGCATACACACAGAAAATTCTACATCCTTTTTAACATGGCTGATTCGAAACCATTAAAACCTCCCCGTAATAGTGAAAAATTAGACAATGAATATAGCAATACTCTTGACAACAACGTTCCTTCTTGTTCGTCAGTGGGATCATTTATGAGCCTGGCATGCTGTACTCGTCCAGATCTCACTTATGCCGTTTCAAAAGTTGCTCAATCTGTGTCTAAGCCCACTTCTCCTGGCTGGAACGCTCTAAAACACATTTTCACATATCTGCATGGTACTTCAGACTTACGTTTCTGCTATACTTCATCTGGCAGTTCTGCTGGCAATACTGAAACAAACCGATCAACAAATGATTTTGTTTCAATGACTGGCGACACAACTGTATCATAGACATCTCAGCTGTAGAAATCAGCTGCACTGTCCACCACTGAAGTGGAGTTCTTTGCCGCAAGTGACGGAGCCAAGGAATTAGCATGGCTTAATAGACTGCTGTTGGAGATTAGTGGAAAAAGAAACACTCCTGTATTGATCACTGACAATGCGAGCGCCATAAATTTAGTGAAAAATGCAGAGTTCCACAAACGCTCTAAGCACAGTGAAATAGAATATTATTTTGCGTCGGAACTGACTAAATGAGGATATCAATGTGGAATATGTATGTTCTGAAAATTAACTTTGTGACATGTTTACAAAGCCTACAAAATAAAAAAAATTAAAGCCATGTGTACCAAGATAGGATTGGTAACTAATGTGTTTTGACCTCTTATTTTTTATTTAAAATTTGTTTAGTGAACAACAGTTGGATTTTGGAGCAAAGTGTTACAGCAAATAAATCAGAACTGTGTGTTTCCTGTTCTCTCCTATGGCGTTGCTTGGTTTTGTGTTGTGTGAATTTCTTTGTTCCTAAAAGTGCTGTTCTTGCTATAAAATTGTATCCAAAGTTCACGACAATAGTAATTTACGCCTGTGGCGCGCGGGCATACTACATGCCAAGATATTTGCCCCGACACATGGTTGCGTTTGCACCAACTAGATTGTATCAAAGTTAAAAACAATTGAAGTGATAGCACAGTCTAACATAACAGTCGTGACACTCACTGCTGTAAAAGTTGTAAGCGTTTGACAGATAGAGCGACACTAGCGCTCCAAGCGGAGAGTAAGGTGAACGTCAGAAGCATCATAAGCATAATGTTTGTTTGGCATCCATTTCCTACGTAATTTACGAAATATTTGAGTTATTTTCTTGCCTCCAAGTGTTTGTGTAGTACCAGAAGACATATACGTGTCTAAAAATGATTCTAAAATAAGTGCAAGTATGTACAATAACCATGAATCGAGTGGCAAACTACAACACATTCGTGAAGAAACACTTGTGACGTTGGATAGAATTGCAGCTTACCACGTTGATATCAAAAGAATATAACCACACAGATTCACACGTAAGAAGCACAGACATGTACCTCTACATGCATAAGCGATCGACAGCTCATTTATCGTTCTGTAGGCCTACTGTGTTTGTCATTGTCACCTGTTGCCACAAGTACGACCTTCATCTTTACATTACTCTAAGTGGGACAAGCAACTGCCAAATAGTGGGAGAAATATGTTGAAAACATTATAATGAGCTGATTACATTACATTTCACGCAAAACCAAATATTTGAATGATTTTCAAACAATATGTTAGTGAACAAGGTGCCAACAAAATAATGTTATCACACGAATGAACCAAGTAAAATTAAGCAACTAACAACAGAAGTGAATGAAATACATACCAAACATTACACTTTTCTAAGTTACGAATAGCTGCACTTAACTCACCACTTCATCGTCAAAGCAGGTCTGTTTTGACGATTCACACGAATCTGGCATTGATACATGGAGAGCTGAACTGACTGTGTCATAGGACTGTTTTACAGCTTTGGATGGATTGTCGAATCTTTGTGGCAGTTTCCTCTTCGTCATCAGTTGAGGTGGCTTATTTGGGATGTCAAACAGTGTGGGTACTGCATTCCACACAAGTTTATTATTGTCTGCCTTCATGAACTGGTTTTGTTTGGAACGTAACGAACAAAATCTAATATTATTATACAGGTAAACTGGGTGTTTTTTCACCCATTTTCTGCTCCTAAAACGAAACATTAATCATTAATACATATGTAGTTTGCAAGTGAATCCTGATGATACAGTTTATTCTTGGACCTAACAAAAGCTTTTGATGTGATTGATCATTCTATACTCCCGAGGAAGCTTGAATGGTATGGTGTAAGAGGTGTGCCAAATCAGTGGATTAAATGATATTTGGAATATCGCTCTCAGGTAACTGAAATTAAGTACATGGAAGGAAATGAACTCCAGGTACCCTAAACGTTTCAGAACTATGTGGACTAAGTCATTGTGTTCCACAGGGCTCCATTTTAGGTCCCTTTCTTTTTTTGATCTACATTAATGATTTCCCATCACACGTTAGGGATTTTGAACCAGAACTGTTTGCAGATGATACCAGTCTATTGATTTAAGGGAATAAAGAAGAAAATCTTTTTGCATCTGCAAAATATATTACAAAAGGAGTGTATGAATGATTTACCAGACACAGGCTAATAGTTAATCCCCAAAAAATAGTACTCATGAATTTACACACTGATCAAAATAAAAATCCAGCACAACCTGTAATATGCATAGATAACCAAAACATTAGTGCTGTCAATGAAATTAATTTCTTGGGATTCATATCCAGGAAAATATTAAATGGAGCACTCGTATCACATCCCTAAATTCAAAACTAGCAAAAATGAGCTATGTAGTAAGAATTCTCTGCAACAATACTAGTGCTGAAACAGTTAGGTCTGTATACTTTGTTCGTGTACATTCAGTACTTAAGTATGGTATCAGTGTCTGGGCAAACAAAAGGCAATTATAAGAATAATGAAACAAGTCAGCAGCAGAAAACCATGCAAACCTTTCTTTAAAGATCTAAAGATCCTACCCCTTCCCTGCATTAATATACTGGGAGTAGTCATGCATGTCAAAAAAAGCATACTCAAAAAAGAAACAATAGTGTCCATGATTGCAGTACCAGGTCAGACAGTGACATACATGTTAATCATTGTAACACCACATTATGCCAAAAAGGTGTATATCATGCAGGAACAAAACTTTACAACAGATTACAAAGACATATAAAATCTCTTCCTCAACTGCAAAGCTTTATAAAGCCTGTGACAACCTACCTTCTGAAAAACTGCTACTATTCAATCTCACAGTATCTTATGCAAGAAAAAAATGTGATTTGTATATTTAATTGTAGGAAATCATTGTAGATTTTAAGAAGGCATATGACTGTCTCCACAGACCCTCAGTATTAAAAATTTTAAGGAATCTAGGACTCCATCCAAAACTAATTAAAATAATACAACTCACTCTAACCAACACCAAATCAAAAGTGAAGTTTAGAGGAGAAATTTCGGAACCATTCCTCATAAAAACAGGCTTAAGACAAGGTGACTGCCTATCATCATTACTGTTCAACTGCGCACTGGAATACATAATGAGAGAATGGTATAAAGACAATTCAAAGATGATAAGAATTGGAAGTGCAAAAGATGAACTAGCTTAACCTGCTTGGGATTCGCTGATGATCTTGCTCTCCTAGCCAAACCCGTTCAAGAAGCCAGGCTACAAGTGAAATCACTACTAGAAATAGCAGAGAAAGTAGGCCTTAGAATATCATTTGAAAAAACGGAGATTATGCTAACTGATCCACCACTTGCAAACAAAATTACAATAGGAGAACAGGAAATCAAAATTGTTGATATATTTAAATATTTAGGCGAAATAATAACATACAATCAAAATGAGAAGCCATCATGGCAGAATAGAATAAAAAACCTGAACTATGCAAATTACATTATCAAAACTACATACAACAAAAAAGCCTATCTATAGATGCAAAATTAAAACACTATAAAACAGTTACACAACCAGAAATAACGTACGCAGCTGAAACTATCTTCAAAACAACGAATACAGCAGAAATTGACAGAATATTGAAAATAGTATTATATGATGTATAACATATATATGACATATAACACATCTGAGGTGCAAATTTGTGGAGAGGAGAGATTGCATTGAACCTGTTGTGTATGGTGCATATGTTGTTGCAGTGCTGGTATGATGTCATCCAGATTTCAAAATTAGGGGACTTGTAATGAAACTCTCATCAGTTTTAATATTTAAAAATAAACATGCCTGAAAAAGGAAGCTGAATAGGACTTTAAATTAAATTGCAAAAATTTTCTTGTTTTGCACATTCACTGCAGCTGACACTTAAAAGCTCGTGGCTAGTAGCTCTTATTGACCTTTGTGTCAGCCACAGTGAACATGTTGAAGATTTTAAAGTAACAAAGTAGTTGTTGACATTCTGATATTAATGGATGGCAGCAGGAAACACAGCAATGAAATAATGAGAATGACTTAAACCAGGAATTAAACAAGTCTACATAGCTTTGAACACAGTCATTTCACACTTCTTAGTAACTGCATATTTGTGTGCTATAACTAATACAGCAACCTTTCATTTTCTCATCTTTGATCTGGGACACATGTCACATTTTACTTATTTTCCTAGAGCAACTCTAGGTTTACTAGATCCACAGTTCAGAGTTCTGGTAATTGCAGTCCTACTTCATGCTGAAAGTGTGGGTTGATAGCTGTCTCTTCAGATATGATCTCATCAACTGCCACTTAAGAAACTTGAAGGAAAAATGTGATTATTCAATTTTCTGTCAGTGATGAATGTATCACTAATGTATATACCACACAAATATTCATGATGCTATAGAATAGTGCAGGGCCATCTTCTGGAACACCTGCTGGGCAGACTAAACAGTGCACTTCACATCCAGTGCATCAATTTCTTCATAGGTAGTATCACAGTACACTACTATCTCAGGCTTGATTGTTGCGATGCTCAGTGAAACAGCATTATGCCTTGAAGACACTAAACTAACAGCCTTCTTAAGTTTTTGAATGAAGGATATAAGTAAGTAATATATCCAAAAACAATTAAGTTTTACATTTTGCTGTAAGAAACTCGTTTGGAATCTTTCCTTTTATTATTATTTTGTACATGTGTGACCTTTTTGTGTCCTCTACCCAGTTTGACAAGTACATCTGATTTACTTAATGAGGATATTTATGGTTACAAAGAAAAAAGAAAAAACATGTGGTGACAATGCAACCTGCGAACAAAGATCATCCTCCAAAACTTTACGAGCCTACGAATTAAGCACAATGATTTGGACATAATAGCATGTTTTAATAAACCAGATGTTTCAGTTATTACTGAGCACTGGTATACCAAAAAAGAACCTTATTATGCACCAATTAACAAAAAATTTCTGCTCGTCTTTCAGTAGGGATATCAAACCTTATGGTGATGTTGTAAAAAGTGCCAATAGTTGGTGCTCAATTCCTTATGTGTTGAAAGTGTTACTGAACTTTCTGCGACAAGCTATAGATGGGAAAGCTAATCTCTATCAATTGCTTGTAGAGAGAGATAGTAAATACTCTGGGAAAACGGCTGGGTAATAGTGCTGATAATTGTTCACAGTTTAATAAAACCTTATCTAACACAAATCAGTTTTCACTCTTAAGAATGGCGAGTGGCACACACTGATCTAACATTACTGATATGTAATACAGGGTACCCAGGACTTAGTACTGGGATACTTTCTTTTGTCGATTTATGTAAATGACAAAATAATGCTCCCCAAATTCAAGGATAGTTCTGTATGCTGATGCTACATCCATTGCATGCAAGTATAAAGGTCATGAGCAACTACAAAAACTATGAAACTGTATTACTAATGAAATAATTCAGTATTTCTATGAAAGTCATCTCATTGTCAGCACAAGATAGCAGCAGTAATGGATTTTCACCCCACAAGGCAGATTTTGAAATTCAGTTGTGCACTGGAACTGATATTGTCATCAAAGAAAACTACTGCTTGGTTACAGTTAAACTTTCTATATTTAACATGTTATAACATGGAAACTAATTACTGTACAAGAACACAACTTGGTAGCATTAATGTCAAGGACATGAGCAAGAGAAATACTGCAGAATCAATTCAATTGAAACACTTTTAATATTTCCAGAATGAGAAACATCCCCCAGGCTGTGGTTAAGCCATGTCTCCACTATATCCTTTCTTTCAGGAGTGCTAGTTCTGCAAGGTTCGCAGGAGAGCTGCTGTAAAGTTTGGAAGGTAGGAGACGAGATACTGGCAGAAGTAAAGCTGTGAGTACCGAGCGTGAGTCGTTCTTCGGTAGCTCAGATGGTAGAGCACTTGCTCGTGAAAGGCAAAGGTCCCGAGTTCAAGTCTCGGTTGGGCACACAGTTTTAATCTGCCAGGAGGTTTCACTTTTAATGTGCTGCTACAGTACACCACACCCGTACCTTTACTGGTGACGGTGATGGTGGCTGTTATGAAAAGCTTGCGATTTTATTCAAATCTGATGTGGCAAGTTAAGAATACTTTTTATCCATGTGAGTAAAATTATTGCGTAAAATTGATAGCGCAGCTTCTTACAGAAGTTTTTTCAGAGCCCTTCGGAGTCTTTCACTTACATGTCAACATATTTACTCCCTAATAGTATTTGTTGTTCATAATAGGGGTAATTTTACTCTGTTCAGTGAAATGAACTTGCAAAATACTGGAAGTAAAAACAATGTCCATGTAGACTATATATCCCTGCCTACGATTCAGAATGGAATATCACATTCTGATTGAAAGTCTTTAACAGGTTGCTGCTATACATCAGGCAGAAAACTGAAAATCATAAGGTAATAAAAAAATACAAAGTAAGAAAATATTTTATTAGCTTCTCCTTCTATAATTATAATTAAACATAATGTTTCGACTCACGAATGCAATTGCTAGTTAATGTTAACACTAAGGTTCAAATTAACAGGATTTTAATGTTACCATTATATGTACAGCTGACAGTACTCATTGTAAAATTATGAAATGACTTGTACAAAGTATGAGAGAAAAACAGCACTTAAAAAAAACCTTTCTAGCTTTCAGGGTTGTTACTTCCTTCCTCTGGGAAGATGAATATAGTTTGTGGCTGGAAATGAGGGGAAGATCACTTACACCACCCATATAGAACATTTATGTGACACATTCATGAGTACTGCTCCAATGTTTGAGATCCAGGTCACATTTAAGCAACACAATGAAGCAACTCAGAGTCTGGATGCTATATAGGTTACTAGTAGTTTCAAAATATGTGCGAGTATAATGAAGATGCTTGGCAAACACATGTGAGAATCCCTGGAGGGAAAATAATGTTCTTTTTGTACAACACTATTGAGAAAATGTAGAAGGCATGAGAAATCTAGGCTCGGATGGTAGATAGCCTTTCTTCCCTCTCTCTGTTTGCGAGTGGAACACGAAAGAAAATGATTTGTAGTGGTACAAGGTACCCTCCACCAGGTACCATTTGGTTGCTTGTGTAGTATTATGTACATGAAAATACGGAAGAAAATTGTGACTGCCTACTACATTAAGAAGTAATAGTTGAACTAACCTAAGCTTTGTGATTTACTTCAAATGTTTTGTCCCACTGATACACACTGTCAATCAGTGACTTGCATCTATAGCAGTCCTACAATTTGGAGATGTCAGTAGCCTTACTGATTGGATCTATTAATATTCCCTCATTGAGCTCTTTTTATCTTAAGATCACATAAACTGGATTTTTGAGAAACTACATACAGGGAGATGTGATTGGCATATAGCTGTTTGTTTACAGAAAAACAGCGATCAAAATTTAAGCATATCAGTAACACACACTGGGCAAGAGCACAAATCTGCGCTAGAGCACTATACTGGATTTCGCCCCCTTCCCCCCCTTTCCCTAGAAACCTTGGCTGGAGTAATAACTATTTGTAGCATAGTCTGAGGTCTACACTAGGTTGAAAAGCGATAATTTCGTCGACAGTTGTGGAACACAGCGAAAGAGAAATAACGGTTGTGATAACAGACAGACGTGTGGCTTTGCCTAATATTTGTTTGCGGCGCATTTAAATGCACTTTCCCACATTTAATGCATTTCTCATAATAAAAAAGCATATATTAGAAAATGAACAATCATCCGACGTGTTTTGATGCATATTATTTACAGATATCGTACACAAACTGGAAAAATGCAATGGGCGTTCCACTACGTATCCTTTACCATATTTGATTTGTTTTTCCGCATTTGCTACTGCTGGTATGGGTTCAAAGACAAATTCGTCCTGCAAACGTCTCAATGGTAGTTAGCCTACATTGGTAAGCTGCAGTTAATGCGTTAAAAACATTTATACACATTGTCCTCAATGCGTAATATGTGTTATGCTATAAATCACTCTGCCTTTCGACCAATAATTTGTTATCAGTTGGCTTCAATCAATCACGTAAGACTCTAATGTGTAACTTTGACTACGCTGCGAATTAATATGTCACCATAATCCAGATTATTCGCATTCAAACCTTCTTTCTACATTTAATTCTGTTAATGGAAGCTTCATTCAAACAATCTGGATTGATTTGACGTTCCAAAACAATAGCTGATGGCAAGTCTGTACAAACGCTGTGGCCAACGTGTGACGTCACTTACGTTAATAGAGTTGTTTACAGGTCTAGTCACCAGGCAGCGGTGTCACGCTTTCAGCCTTACTAATGACGTCATGAAGCGATTCCTCGGGGCCCGCGAGACGCACGTATGCTGATGCCTTGTGGATTTGTGTATGATTGCGGGATTTGTGCGCGTTAAAGCTTTTCAATCACGGAAAAAAACTGATAATACTTGCTGCAAAAGCACATGTTTGCAGAGGAGAAAGGATAGTTTATATTCCAGACAGTGGACGGTAAGTAACTTCCGTTAGTAATCTTATCATGCGCAAGAAAAGTAAAATGTATGGTAAATCTACAGAAATTTCATTATTTGTCCCTATGGTATTCTGATGCATTATGTTACTCAGTAAAGTTTCTTTCAATGCATCTATGTGGATTATTTGTGGTAACGGCGTATTATCATAACAAATGGCTTCGGTATTTAAGTTGCAATCATCGTAACTTTTTCCTGATCAAAAATTGTGTAGTAACTGTATTCTAACAGTAACCTGCACATTTGAAAACTTTTGAATGTTCACAATTAATCATTGATCATAGTCAGTATTTTTGACAGTAAAATAGATATGAATTGCAGTGACTGAATCCAGATTTGTGAGTGGTGCAATGTGTTTTTGTAATGGATGTTTCAGAGCTTCTGAAGTGAAAGTCCAAGGAAGAGAAGACAACGAGAAGTAGCTTTTTTTGTCTGTTTCATGGTTTATAGGCCTACTGGGGAAACTCGCCATGTAAAAAAACAAGTAACGTACCCAGCTTGGTACCTCTATGGTGATGTGGAAATCTGAGCATTGTTAATAAATAAATTAATTCTGTGTGTGTGTTTCTTTTGATTCCTTTATCATGTTGCTTATAGTAGACCAAATTTAATTAAAATATCCAGGTGATAATTTCAACATAAATTGGACTATGTGCATAGCTGTTTCTCACAGGCAAAGTATAAATATTCACCATACTCTGGCATGCGTGTTCACTAGTCAGTTATGGCAAAACAAATCACTGACTCAAAGCATAATTTGCTTGGTAGACATAATTGGAAATGGCCTTTTTAGTTATAAGTTTATTATATTATAGTACTCCCTGAGAGATTATCTTCTGCATTTCTTGGCCCTTACATGATTAGGTCTGGAATACAGCAGTAAGTGTGCTGCTCTGCTGTCAGCAGCATGGTAGTCAATGTGTTAAGCAGTCGTTTAGGAACTAGTGTGAAGTATATGCATCTGTACAGCCTTGGCTAAAAAGATACAGCTAGAATGCTAATTACTGTTTCAGGAATCATCCTTTACACAGTTAAATATAATATGTTAAATATGTATCTAAAACTGAATTCATGAATAACTTTGTAGTCATTTAAATAAAAATACCGCAAACCGAAAAATCGTCTTGAAATGGTAAGGGATATCAAATATAAGTAAATATTTTTCCTCGGTAAGATTAAAGTGTAAAATTGCTGATACCTGGTTGTTACCATGAGATCAGCGCTGGCCCCAGCAGAGCAATCTGCTGTGACCACCGGCACCTTCATGCCAGCCAACGGGTTAATACACAAAACAGGGCAGTGCAAGACTTGGCCAGTCCGTAATTGTCATTGGTTGAAGCAACTAAAATTAAATTTCTGAGGTATGCTGGAACTGTGTTATTGGTATATTCCCCAGCATGATTTAAAATCTTTGCATTGAAATGGCACTGACAGTGTGTAAGATATTTTGCAACCGAGAATAGATACTTAAAAATTTATGTGGGAATATATTTCAAGAAACCCTTTCAAACCAAACCTGACAATTATATTGACACACCAGTAAACCCACCTGAATGGCAGACTGGGTTACACAAGCATTAGCTGTAGGTGTAGAATGGGTAATTTACACAGAAATCTTTTCATACAAATTTTATTGTAAAGCACACTGAAGTTAAGGGAAAGATGCAATGCCTAGATGAGATAAACATGGACACACAATAACTCATTTTGCTCAGATATATGGAAAATTAACTGTAGTATTATATGATGTATAACATATATATGACATATAACACATCTGAGGTGCAAATTTGTGGAGAGGAGAGATTGCATTGAACCTGTTGTGTATGGTGCAAATTTTGTTGCAGTGCTGGGATGATGTCATCCAGATTTCAAAATTAGGGGTCTTGTAATGAAACTTTCATCAGTTTTAATATTTAAAAATAAACACGCCTGAACAAGGAAGCTGAATAGGACTTTAAATTAAATTGCAAAAATTTTCTTGTTTTGCACATTCACTGCAGCTGACACTTAAAAGCTCGTGGCTAGTAGCTCTTATTGACCTTTGTGTCAGCCACAGTGAACATGTTGAAGATTTTAAAGTAACAAAGTAGTTGTTGACATTCTGGTATTAATGGATGGCAGCAGGAAACACAGCAATGAAATAATGCGAATGACTTAAACCAGGAATTAAACAAGTCTACATAGCTTTGAACACAGTCATTTCACACTTCTTAGTCACTGCATATTTGTGTGCTATACTAATACAACAACCTTTCATTTTCTCATCTTTGATCTGGGACACATGTCACATCTTACTTATTTTCCTAGAGCAACTCTAGGTTTACTAGATCCACATTTCAGAATTCTGGTAATTGTAGTCCTACTTCATGCTGAAAGTGTGGGTTGATAGCTGTCTCTTCAGATATGATCTCATCAACTGCCATTTCAGAAACTTCAAGCAAAAATGTGATTATTAAATTTTCTGTCAGTGATGAATATATCACTAATGTATATACCACACAAATATTCATGATGCTATAGAATAGTGCAGGGCCATCTTCTGGAACACCTGCTGGGTAGACTAAACAGTGCACTTTACATCCAGTGCATCAATTTCTTCATAGGTAGTATCATAGTACACTACTATCTCAGGCTTGATTGTTGCGATGCTCAATGAAACAGCATTATGCCTTGAAGACACTAAACTAACAGCCTTCTTAAGTTTTTGAATGAAGGATATAAGTAAGTAATATATCCAAAAACAATTAAGTTTTACATTTTGCTGTAAGAAACTCGTTTGGAATCTTTCCTTTTATTATTATTTTGTACATGTGTGACCTTTTTGTGTCCTCTTCCCAGTTTGACAAGTACATCTGATTTACTTAATGAGGATATTTATGGTTACAAAGAAAAAAGAAAAAACATGTGGTGACAATGCAACCTGCGAACAAAGATCATCCTCCAAAACTTTACGAGCCTACGAATTAAGCACAATGATTTGGACATAATAGCATGTTTTAATAAACCAGATGTTTCAGTTATTACTGAGCACTGGTATACCAAAAAAGAACCTTATTATGCACCAATTAACAAAAAATTTCTGCTCGTCTTTCAGTAGGGATATCAAACCTTATGGTGATGTTGTAAAAAGTGCCAATAGTTGGTGCTCAATTCCTTATGTGTTGTAGGTGTCACTGAACTTTCTGCGATAAGCTATAGATGGGAAAGCTAATCTCTATCAATTGCTTGTAGAGAGAGATAGTAAATACTCTGGGAAAACGGCTGGGTAATAGTGCTGATAATTGTTCACAGTTTAATAAAACCGTATCTAACACAAATCAGTTTTCACTCTTAAGAATGGCGAGTGGCACACACTGATCTAACATTACTGATATGTAATACAGGGTACCCAGGACTTAGTACTGGGATACTTTCTTTTGTCGATTTATGTAAATGACAAAATAATGCTCCCCAAATTCAAGGATAGTTCTGTATGCTGATGCTACATCCATTGCATGCAAGTGTAAAGGTCATGAGCAACTACAAAAACTATGAAACTGTATTACTAATGAAATAATTCAGTATTTCTATGAAAGTCATCTCATTGTCAGCACAAGATAGCAGCAGTAATGGATTTTCACCCCACAAGGCAGATTTTGAAATTCAGTTGTGCACTGGAACTGATATTGTCATCAAAGAAAACTACTGCTTGGTTACAGTTAAACTTTCTATATTTAACATGTTATAACATGGAAACTAATTACTGTACAAGAACACAACTTGGTAGCATTAATGTCAAGGACATGAGCAAGAGAAATACTGCAGAATCAATTCAATTGAAACACTTTTAATGTTTCCAGAATGAGAAACATCCCCCAGGCTGTGGCTAAGCCATGTCTCCGCTATATCCTTTCTTTCAGGAGTGCTAGTTCTGATAGGTTCACAGGAGAGCTGCTGTAAATTTTGGAAGGTAGGAGACGAGATACCGGCAGAAGTAAAGCTGTGAGTACCGAGCGTGAGTCGTGCTTTGGTAGCTCAGATGGTAGAGCACTTGCTCGCGAAAGGCAAAGGTCCCGAGTTCGAGTCTCGGTCGAGCACACAGTTTTAACCTGCCAGGAAGTTTCACTTTTAATGTGCTGCTACAGTACACCACACCAGTACCATTACTGGTGACGGTGATGGAGGCTGCTATGAAAAGCTTGCGATTTTATTCAAATCTGATGTGGCAAGTTAACAAAACTTTTTATCCATGTGAGTAAAATTATTGTGTAAAATTGATAGCGCAGTGAGTCTTTTCAGGGCCCTTCGGAGTCTTTCACTTACATGTCAACATATTTACTCCCTAATAGTATTTGTTGTTCATAATAGGGGTAATTTTACTCTGTTCAGTGAAATGAACTTGCAAAATACTGGAAGTAAAAACAATGTCCATGTAGACTATACATCCCTGCCTACGATTCAGAATGGAATATCACATTCTGATTGAAAGTCTTTAACAGGTTGCTGCTAGACATCAGGCAGAAAACTGAAAATCATAAGGTAATAAAAAAATACAAAGTAAAAAAAAATATTTCATTAGCTTCTCCTTCCATAATTATAATTAAACATAATGTTTCGACTCACGAATGCAATTGCTAGTTAATGTTAACACTAAGGTTCAAATTAGCAGGATTTTAATGTAACCATTACATGTACAGCTGACAGTACTCATTGTAAAATTATGAAATGACTTCTACAATGTATGAGAGAAAAACAGCACTTGAATTAAAAAAAAACTCAACCTTTCTAGCTTTCAGGATTGTTACTTCCTTCCTCTGGGAAGATGAATATAGTTTGTGACTGGAAATGAGGGGAAGATCACTTACACCACCCATATAGAACAATTATGTGACACATTCATGAGTACTGCTCCAATGTTTGAGATCCAGGTCACATTTAAGCAACACAATGAAGCAACTCAGAGTCTGGATGCTATATAGGTTACTAGTAGTTTCAAAATATGTGCGAGTATAATGAAGATGCTTGGCAAACACATGTGAGAATCCCTGGAGGGAAAATAATGTTCTTTTTGTACAACACTATTGAGAAAATGTAGAAGGCATGAGAAATCTAGGCTCGGATGGTAGATAGCCTTTCTTCCCTCTCTCTGTTTGCGAGTGGAACACGAAAGAAAATGATTTGTAGTGGTACAAGGTACCCTCCACCAGGTACCATTTGGTTGCTTGTGTAGTATTATGAACATGAAAATACGGAAGAAAATTGTGACTGCCTACTACATTAAGAAGTAATGGTTGAACTAACCTAAGCTTTGTGATTTACTTCCAATGTTTTGTCCTACTGATACACTCTGACAATCAGTGACTTGCATCTATAGCAGTATTACAATTTGGAGATGTCAGTAGGCTTACTGCTTAGATCTATTAATATTCCCTCATTGAGCTCTTTTTATCTTAAGATCACATAAACTTGATTTTTGAGAAACTACATACAGGGAGATGTGATTGGCGTATAGCTGTTTGTTTACAGAAAAACAGCGATCAAAATTTAAGCATATCGGTAACACACACTGGGCAAGTCACATATCTGGGCTAGAGCACTATACTGGATTTCGCCCCCCTTCCCCCCCCCCCTTTTCCCTAGAAACCTTGGCTGGAGTAATAACTATTTGTAGCATAGTCTGAGGTCTACATTAGGTTGAAAAGCGATAATTTTTTCGACAGTTGTGGAACACAGCGAATGAGAAATAACGGTTGTGATAACAGACAGACGTGTGGCTTTGCCTAATATTTGTTTGCGGCGTATTTAAATGCACTTTCCCACATTTAATGCATTTATCATAATAAAAAAATAAAACTACTGGGTCATCCCCAAAAAACATATATTAGAAAATGAACAATCATCCGACGTGTTTTGATGCATATTACTTACAGATATCGTACACAAACTGGAAAAATGCAATGGGCGTTCCACTACGTATCCTTTACCATATTTGATTTGTTTTTCCGCATTTGCTACTGCTGGTATGGGTTCAAAGACAAATTCGTCCTGCAAACGTCTCAGTTATAGTTAGCCTACATTGGTAAGCTCAAAGCTGCAGTTAATGCGTTAAAAACATTTATACACATTGTCCTCAATGCGTAATATGTGTTATGCTATAAATCACTCTGCCTTTCGACCAATAATTTGTTATCAGTTGGCTTCAATCAATCACGTAAGACTCTAATGTGTAACTTTGACTACGCTGCGGATTATTATGTCACCATAATCCAGATTATTCGCATTCAAACCTTCTTTCTACATTTAATTCTGTTAATGGAAGCTTCATTCAAACAATCTGGATTGATATGACGTTCCAAAACAATAGCTGATTGCAAGTCTGTATAAACTAGTGATGGGCAGGAAATCGCGTATCTGTTAGAAATCACAGTGACTGAGAAGTCACAGATATCACAGTAGCAACTTTACAGAATCTAACGGCGATTTCAGTCACAGTTAGCAGTCGCAAGTAGTATTTCACATTGACAGACGTGAGCCATCTATTGGTCGAATTTAGAGAAGCGTCTCGCGGGCCCCGAGGAATCATGACGTCACATCATGACATGACGTCGTCTCTCACGCTAGCCAATATCGCTGGTAGTTTTCGAAACGCAGATATTCTTTGAACATGACATGCTAATGCCTTGTGGGTGTATAATGGCGGGTTTTGTGATTTGTGTGCGTTAAAGCTTTTCAATCACGGAAAAAAATTGGCAATACTTGCTGCAAAAGCAGATGCTTGCAGAGGAGAAAGGATTGTTTATATTCCGGATAATGGATGGTAAGTAACTTCCGTTAGTAATCTTATAATGCTGAAGAAAAGTAAAGTGTATGGTAAATGTACAGAAATTTCATTATTTGTGCCTATAGTATTCTGATGCATTATGTTACCCAGTAAAGTTTCTTTCAATGCATCTATGTGGATTATTTGTGGTAACTGCGTATTCTCATAACAAATGGCTTCGGTATTTAAGTTGCAATCATCGTAACTTTTTCGTGATCTCTAACGTCAGTAACCTGCACATTTGAAAACTTTTGAATGTTCAAAATTACATCGTTCATCATAGTCAGTATTTTTTACAGTAAAATAGGTATGAATTGCAGTGACTGAATCCAGATTTGTGATTGATGTAATCTGTTTTTGTAATGGATGTTTCAGTTTCTGAAGTGAAAATCCAAAGAAGAGAAGACAGCGAGAAGTAGCTTTTTGCCTGTTTCATGGTTTATAGGCCTACTGGGGAAACTCGCCATGTAAAAAAAACCAGTAACGCATCAAGCTTGGTACCTCTATGGTGATGTGGAAATCCGAGCGTTGTTAATAAAGAAATTAATTCAGTGTGTGTGTGTTTCTTTTGATTCCTTTACCATGTTGCTTATAGTAGACCAAATTTAATTAAAATACCCAAGTGATAATTTCAACATAAATTGGACTAAGGACATAGCTGTTTCTAATGGCTTTGCTTCTTCTCAGAGGCAAAGTATGAACATTTACCTTCCTCAGGCATGTGTGTTCACTAGTCATTTATGGCAAAAGAAATCACTGACTGAAAGCATAATTTGCTTGGTAGACATAATTGGAAATGGCCTTTTTAGTTATAATTTTACATTTTTGGATTACAGTACTCCCAGAGAGATTAACTTATTCTTTTCTTGACCCTGACATGATTAGTAATGGATGTTTCACCACCAGGTCAGGCATAAAGCATTAAGTGTCCTGCTCTGCTGTGAGCAGCATGGTAGTCAATGTGTTAAGGAGGCATTTAGGAACTTTGAGTGTGAAGTATATGAATCTGTACAGTCGTGGCTAAAAAGAACAGCTAGAATGCTAATTGCTGTTTCAGGAATTATCCTTTACACAGTTAAATATGCATCTAAAATGAATTCATGAATAACTTTGTAGTCATTTAATCGTTTGGTTTTGTAAGACATTTAAATAAAAATACTGCAGACCCAAAAATAGTCTGGAAATGGCAAGGAATATCAAATATAAGTAAATATTTTTCCTTAGTAAGATTAAAGTGTAAAATTGCTGATACCTGGTTGTTACCATATCACTGCTGGCCCCAGCAGAGCAGTCTGCTGCGACCACCAGCACCTTCTTGCCAGCCAACGGGTTAATACACAAAATAGGGCAGTGCAAGACTTGGTCCGTGATTCTCATTGGTTGAAGCAACTAAATTCAAATTTCTGAGGTGTGCTGGAACTGTGTTATTGGTATATTCCCCAGCATGATTTAAAATTTTTGCATTGAAATGGCACTGACAGTGTGTAAGATATTTTGCAAATGAGAATAGATACTAAAAAATTTATGTGGGAATATATTTCAAGAAACCCTTTCATACTGAACCTGACAATTATATTGACACACAAGTAAACCCACCTGAATGGCACACTGGGTTACACAAGCATTAGCTGTAGGTGTAGAATAGGTAATTTACACGGAAAACTTTTCATACAAATTTTATTGTAAAGCACACTAAATTTAAGGGAAAGGTGCAATGTCTAGATGAGATAAACTTGGACACACAAGAACTGGTTTTGCTCAGATATATGGAAAATTAACTGTAGTATTATATGACATACAACACATCTGAGGTGCAAATTTGTGGAGAGGAGAGATTGCATTGAACCTGTTGTGTATGGTGCACATTTTGTTGCAGTGCTGGGATGATGTCATCCAGATTTCAAAATTAGTGGTCTAGTAATGAAACTCTCATCAGTTTTAATATTTAAAAATAAACATGCCTGAAAAAGGAAACTGAATTAGGACTTTCAATTAAATTGCAAAAATGTTCTTGTTTTGCACATTCACTGCGGATGACACTTAAAAGCACAGTGTTAGTAGCTCTTATTGACCTTTGTGTCAGCCACAGTGAATATGTTGAAGGTTTTAAAGTAACAAAGTAGTTGTTGACATTCAGGTATTAATGGATGACAGCAGCAAACAGCAATGAAATAATGTGAATTACTTAAACCAGGAATTAAACAAGTCTACATAGCTTTGAACACAGTCAAAAAATGGTTGGTTCAAATGGCTCTGAGCACTATGGGATTTAACTTCTGAGGTCATCAGTCCCCTAGAACTTAGAACTACGTAAACCTAACTAACCTAAGGACATCACACACATCCATGCCCAAGGCGGGATTCGAACCTGCGACCGTAGTGGTCGCATGGTTCCAGACTGTAGCGCCTAGAACCGCTCGGCCACCCCAGCCGGCGAACAGTCATTTCAAACTTGTTATTCACTGCATATTTGTATGCTGTAACTAATACAGCAACCTTTTGTTTTTTCATCTTTGATCTGGGACACGTGTCACATCTTACTTGTTTTCCTAGAGCAACTCTAGGTTTACAAGATCCACATTTCAGAATTCTGGTAATTGCTAGTCCTACCTCATGCTGAAAGTGTTGGTTGATAGCTGTCTCTTCAGATATGATCTCATCAACTGCCATTTCAGAAACTTGAAGCAAAAATGTGATTATTCAATTTTCTGTCAGTGATGAATATATCACTAATGATACGTATATTCATGCTGGTATAGAACAGTGCAGGGACATCATCTGGAACACCTGCTGGGTAGACTAAACTGTGCACTTCATATCCAGTGCATCAATTTCTTCATAGGTAGTATCATAGTACACTACTATCTCAGACTTGATTGTTGCGATGCTCAGCAGCATTATGCCTTGAAGACACTAAAATAACAGCCTTCTTAAGTTTTTTGAATGAAGGATATAAGTAAGTAACATACCCAAAAACAATTAAGTTTTACATTTTGCTGTCAGGAACTCTTTTGGAATCTTTCCTTTTATTATTATTTTGTACATGTGTGGCCTTTTTGTTTCCTCTTCCCAGCTTGACAAGCACATCTGATTTGCTTAATGAGGATATTTATGGTGACAAAAAAATAAAAATAAATATGTGGATACAATGCAACCTGCAAACCAAGATCATCCTCCAAAACTTTACGAGCCTAGGAAATAAGCACAATGATTTGGACATAATAGCATGTTTTAATAAACCTGATGTTTCAGTTATTACTGAGCACTGGTATACCAAAAAAGAATCTTATTATGCACCCATTAACAAAGAATTTCTGCTCATCTTTCAGTAGGGATATCAAACCTTATGGTGATGTTGCAAAAAGTGGCAATAATTGGTGCTCAAAGATGTAATTCCTTACGTGTTGAAGGTGTTTCTGAACTTTCTGCGATAAGCTATAGATGGGAAAGGAAACATAATTTTAGATATGGAAAGACCTCCATCTGAAAGTACAGATATTTTTTAGCTAATCTCTATCAGTTGCTTGTAGAGAGAGATAGTAAACACTCTGGGGAAACAGCTGGGTAATTATGCTGATAATTGTTCACAGTTTAATAAAACCTTATCTAACACAAATCAGTTTTCACTCTTAAGGATGGTGAGTGACACACACAGATCTAACATTGCTGATATGTAATACAGGGTACCCAGGACTTTGTACTGGGATACTTTCTTTTGTTGATTTATGTAAATGACAAAATACTGCTCCCCAAATCCAAGGATAGTTCTGTATGCCGATGCTACATCCATTGCACGCAAGTGTAAAGATCATGAGCAACTACAAAAACTATGAAACTGTATTACAAATGAAGTAATTCGGTATTTCTATGAAAATCATCTCACTGTCAGCACAAGATAGCAGCAGTAATGGATTTTCACCCCACAAGACAGATTTTGAAATTCAGTTGTGCACTGGAACTGATATTGTCATCAAAGAAAACTACTGCTTGGTTACAGTTAAACTTTCTATATTTAACATGTTATAATGTGGAAACTAATTACCGTACAGGGTCATTCCATGTCAAGTCACCCAGGCCTTGACACCAACCATGTCAGATTTTGATGAAACTTGATACAATTACTTCTTTTATCATCCTGAAAGCACTTTTAAATTTTTTTTGCTCTCTCTCTCTTATAGTTTTTTTTTATAAATTTTTAATGTTTTTAGATTTGGCTTTGTTTCAACAGTGTGAAATTGTAACTTAAACGTGTCCTCACCACTAAAAAAATTTGTATATTAAAGAATACTCAAGATATCAGTATGAAATTTAGGAATAAGTTTGTGTATTATATCTAAATGTTAAAAAAAATTACCATAAAGATATATTAAATTCTTCCAAATGAAAAAAAATTTATAAGTTTTTTATGTTTTTTTTAGCTAACGGATGTTTAGTTTTACAAAAACTGCAATATCTAGAGTCTCAGACCTGATAGAAAGCTCAAATTAGTTTTAAAATACTCTTAATTGTATAGGCTATTAGATAAAAGAAAAATTATGTTGGCTTTTTAACCTGTTTAATAGTTATCTAATTTTTAAAATAATATTAATTATATTTTAAAAATAAAAAATGCCAAGTGACTTAGACACCGAAAATAAGTTTTTGTCTTCTTGGAGTAACAATGTACACTTGGATTTTGTATTGTTACTCCTGTGTTTTGAAGTAAAAAATTATTACAGTGTTAAATAGTGCGTGGATAGTATTTTATTAAGTTTATTCGAACTCTCAGTAAGTACTGTTGCTTAGTTTACAGAGATTCTTTTCCAATATCCTATAAAAGTAACCAGAACAGTAATCAGACCAAAAGTGAAATCAGTATGTCAGGTATTCAAACCTGTAGTGTAGGGTTATTTAAAAAATCTGACTGTTTCCAAACAACCTACACACCTTCAGAAAAGTTACAACCGGTATCAGAATTGAGTGAGGAAGAAAAAGATTTGATCCACTTACGATCTGGAATTAATCTGTGTGAATTTAAGAATATATGTTCACACCACAGCTACTACTTTTTAAATGTTTTTGAAAAGTATCAAACAACATGTGTAGACCCACTAAAACAACACAAAAAGCCCATCAAAAAATCGTTGAGAAGTGTAGGCTTGGATCTTTCTAAACAATTACTGACAAAAAATATTAGCATAAAACCTGGACAAAAGCTTTGCTCAACATGCCGTAACTTTTGTGAGGAAAAATAAAGAGTTGAAGTCAATGAAAGTGAAACAGATGAAGAAGTCATGGTTGAATTAGAATCATTGGAATCCAGAAATGAATCCCTCGTACAAACAAACATTGCTCTTGATTATTTAGGTTTAACACCGATAAAGCTTCATGGCTTGTCAGAACAAAGTAAAGGGTCTTATTTTAAAAGGAAGTTTAGCAGTATTGAAAAGACTGCAAAAAAGGCGGTTTCAAAAGCATTAAAATATGATGCACCAAGTTCTGATGATGATGAAGAAGATAAAAGTGTGGTTGAGAAAGCAAAGGATTTTGATGTAATGATTTCTCTTGTGAAAGAGAAGATTTCATCTGTTGGGAGGTCTAGAAAAATCCAGATTCTGACCTTGGCTCCAGATTTTTGGACTCGAAATAAAGTGATGAAAGAATTTAATGTAAGTGAGTACATGGTGCGACAAGCTAGAAAGCTAAAATCTGAAAAGGGTATTTTGGAAACTCCTGGTCCAAAAAAGGTAAAACTCTTTCTGAAAATACAGTAAGACTTGTAACAGATTTTTATGAAAAGGATGAAAGTTCCAGAGTGCTACCTGGAACAAAAGACAAAGTAAGTGTTCAAAAAAATGTGTACATGCAAAAAAGACTCATTTTGTGTAACTTGAGAGCACTCTATTACTCTTTCAAATGGGAGAATCCCGAGGTAGAAGTAGGATTTTCAAAATTTTGTTTCTTGAGACCTAAATGGTGTATCCTTGCTGGTGCTGCAGGCACACACACTGTATGTGTATGCAGTGTCCACCAGAATGTTAAACTATTACTGGATGCTGTGAAAATTGAAGAATCTTATAAAGACCTAATTAAGATGCTTGTGTGCAACACAGAAAACCAAAACTGCACGCTACATCATTGCAACAGCTGTCCTGCAAATACTGCACTAACAGAGTGCTTAACTGAAAAACTAAGTGAAGATTATGATTTAGAAGAAGAAATTGTAATCAGTCAGTGGGTTAACACAGACAGGGCAGAAATGATCAAACAGTGTATCAGTGTTGAAGACTACATTTCTTTATTGGTTAGGTCATTGAAAAAGCTCACCCCACACTCGTTTATAGCAAAATCCCAATCAGCAGCCTTTAAAAGATTGAAAGAAGACCCACCACCCAAAACAGCAATTATTGTGATGGATTTCAGTGAAAATTATTCCTTTGTTATACAAAATGAGATCCAAAGTTACCACTGGAATAGAGGTGGTTGTACTCTACACCCAGTTGGAGTTTTTCTAAGAAATGAGGAAAACAATGTTTTTGTTTCCAACCACTGTTTTATTAGTGATGACCAAGAACATGACACTGGTTTTGTTAACTTTGTACAAATAGAAATTACAAAGTGGCTGTCATTACATCATACTGACATTGACTCAGTTCACTACTTTACAGATGGTTGTGCTGCGCAGTACAAAAATAGAAACAGTTTTAAAAATTTGACTGAACACCTGAGAGACTTTAATTTGAAGGCCCAACACTCTTTTTTTGCAACAAGTCATGGGAAGTCAATTTGTGATGGCCTAGGAGGAACTATTAAAAGAATTTTAAGGAAAGCCAGTCTACAGCTTTCAGACAAAGAACAAATAATGACAGCAATCGATGTGTATAAGTTTTGTGAAAAAAATATTGAAAACATTCATTTTCACTTAATTGACAAAAAAGAAGCTGATTTGCTACGGTTAAAACTAGAAAAACGTTTTTCAGCAACCCGAACCATTCCTGGAACTAGAAGTTTTCATAACTTCAAACCACTTCCAACAAACAACCTTGAAATTAGAAGGACTACATATAGTGTAAAACCCTCCTTAGTCTTTTCTTTCCATTCTTCTTCTGATTGGGTTCATGCTGAACCATCCATAAATTGCTATGTGGCTGCAAATTATGATGGTAACTGGTACTTCGGACTGGTAAAAACAATATTCAATGATGAAGAAGATGCAGAAATTCTATTTCTACATCCTTCAGGACCCGCTGCATCATTTTATTGGTCTGAAAGAGAAGATTCCTGCATAGTGCCTTTGGAGCACATAGTCTGTGTAGTAGACGCACCTCGATCAAGCGGCACTGGGAGAATGTATTACTTCAAAAAAGACTGTATCAAAAGAACTGAAAGCTCTTGGATGAAGTGGAAAAACATTTTGAATCAGCATTAATGTTTATTAAAAATACAAAATTACTCAAAAAATTCAATGTTTCAAGCAATCAGTTGGGTTATACATAAGTGTTGTAAGTAAACTATCTTTGTACATAATTCTAATGTAATCTACTATAATTAATAAACATGTTAAAAAGCCATCATTATTTTTGTTTTGTCAAGTAGCCTATATGTTTAAGAGTAAATTAAAACAAATTTGAGCATTCTATCAGGTCTGAGACTCGAGATATTGCAATTCTTATAAAACAAAACATCCGTTAAAAAAAAAGAAAAAAAATTAATATATATATTTTTTTCATAGAAAATATTAATATATTTTAATAGCATCATTTTTATCTTCAAATATGTATAATAAATAAACTTGCTGCAAAAATTCATGATGTTATCTAAAAGAGTTTTTAAGATAAGCAAATTTAAAGTTTTGAATACAAATTAAACTGACCATTTCCGAAGGTTCAGAAAACGCAAAACATAAAAACTTTAAAAATTTATAAAAAAAGCTGTAAGAGACACAGCAAAAAAAATTGCAGGTGTTGTCAGGATGATATTAGAACCATTTGAGCCAAATTTCATGAAAATCTAAGGAGGTGGGTGTAAAATTTATTTTTTATTGGGTGATTTGATATGGAATGACCCTACAAGAACATAACTTGGTAGCATTAATGTCAAGGACATGGGGAAGAGAAATAATGTAGAATCAATTCAATTGAAACAATGTGCTGCTACAGTACACCATACCATTACATACCAGTACCATTACTGATGATGGTGATGGAGGCTGTTATGAAAAGCTTGCAGTTTTATTCAAATCTGATGTGGAAAGTCAATAGAACTTTTTATCCATGTGAGTAAAAGTATTGTGTAAAATTGCTAGAAGTCTCTTCAGGGCCCTTCGGAGTCTTTCACTTACATGTCAACATATTTACTCCCTAATAGTATTTGTTGTCCATAATAGGGGTAATTTTACTCCATTCAGTTAAATGAACTTGCAAAATACTGCAAGTAAAAACAATGTCCATGTAGACTATACATCCATGCCTACGATTCAGAATGGAATTTCACATTTGGATCGAAAGTCTTCAATAGGTTGCTGCTAACCATCAGGCAGAAAACTGAATATCCTAAGATATTAAAAAAAATACAAAATAAAAATTATTTTATTAGTCTCTCCTTCTATAATTATAATTAAACGTAAAGTTTCGACTCAAGGATGCATATGCTAGTTAACACTACGGTTCAAATTAACAGGATTTTAATTTTATCATTTTATGCAGGGCTGACAGTACTCATTGCTTTGTACGAAGTATGAGAGAAAAACAGAACTTGAATTAAAAAAAAACATTTCTAGCTGTCACGGTCATTACTTCCTTCCTCTGTGAAGATGAATATCTTTTGTGACTGAAAATGAGGGGAAGATCACTTACACCACCCGTATAGAACACTTATGTGACACATTCATGAGTATTGCTCGAATGTTTGAGATCCAAGTCAGATTTAAGCAACACACTGAAGCAGCTCTGAGGTTGGACGCTAGATGGGTTACCAGTAGTTTCAAACTATGTGCGAGTATTATGAAGATGCTTGGCAAACTCATGTGAGGATCGCTGGAGGGGAAACAATGTTCTTTTTTTATAACACTATTAAGAAAATTTAGAGGGCACGAGAAAACAGGGCTCGGATAGTAGATAGCCTTTCTTCCCTCTCTCTATTTGCGAATGGATCAGGAAAGAGTATGATTTGTAGTGGTACAAGGTACCCTCCACCAGGTACCATTTGGTTGCTTGTGTAGTATGTATATACATCAAAATACGGAAGTTAATTGAGACTGCTTACTACATTAAGAAGTAATAGTTGAACTAACCTAAAGCTTCGTGATTTACTTCAAATGTTTTCTCCCACTGATACACTCTGACAGTCAGTGACTTGCATCTATAGCAGTCTTACAATTTGGAGATGTCAGTATTGCTTAAATCTATTAATATTCCCTCAGTGAGCTCTTTTTATCTTAAGATCACATAAACTGGATTTTTGAGAAATTACACACAGGAAGATGGCATATAGCTGTTTACAGAAAAACAACGATAAAAATTTAAGCATATCGGTAACAGACACTGGGCAAGAGCACATATCTGGGCTAGAGCACTATACTGGATTCGTCCCCTTCCCCCAACCCCCCTCCCCATTTTCCCTAGAAACCTTGGCTATTTCGCCCCCTCCCCCCCTTTTCCCTAGAAACATTGGCTGGAGTTATAAATTTATTTGTAGCATAGTCTAAGGTATAGATTAGGGTGAAAAGAGATAATTTCGTTGACAGTTGTGGAACACAGCGAATGAGAAATAAAGGTTGTGGTAACAGAGAGACGTGTGGCTTTGCCTAATATTTGTTTGCGGTATATTTAAATGTATTTCCCCACATTTAATGCATTTCTCATAATTAAAAAAATAATAACTACTAGGTCATCTACAAAAACATATATTAGTAAATGAACAAGCATCCGACGTGTTTTGATGCATATTACGTACAGATATCGTACACAAACTGGAAAAATGCAATGGGCGTTCCACTACGTATCCTTTACCATATTTGATTCGTTTTTCCGCATTTGCTACTGCTAGTATGGGTTCAAAGACAAATTCGTGCTGCAAACGTCTCAGTGGTAGTTAGTCTACATTAGTAAGCTGCAGTTAATGTGTTAAAAACATTTAGACACATTGTCCTCAATGCGTAATATGTGTTATGCTATAAATCACTCTGCCTTTCGACCAATAATTTGTAATCAGTTGGCTTCAATCAATCACGTAAGACTCTAATATGTAACTTTGACTACGCTGCGGATTATTATGTCACTATAATCGAGCTTATTCGCATTCAAATCTTCTTTCTACATTTAATTCTGTTAACGGAAGATTCATTCAAACAATCCGGATTGATTTGACGTTCCAAAACAACAGCTGAAGGCAGGTCTGTATAAACGCTGTTTTGACGTCACTTACGTCAACAGAATTGTTAACAGGTCTAGTCACCAGGCAGCGCTATCACGCTTTCAGCCTTTCTGATGACGTCATGAAGCGATTCCTCGGGGCCCGCGAGACGCACGTCGAATTTAGCACTGCTTTCTGCGATTTCAGTGACAAGTCGCAACTAAGAGTCGCAAGTAGCAACTAAAAAGCGCAGTTAACAGTAGCATCTGTTGGCCGAAGTTCGTACTACGTCCATCTCTGCGGTACGCTATTGAGTCTAACTGCGATTTCCGTGACAAGTCGCAACTAATGCTTGGTTTACACTAGCAAGTTATTGCAGCAATTTACGTGCGCGGAGGAACTCGCCGCGCGATTTGCGAGTGTAAACATATCGCCAAGTCGACTTGCGACCGTAGCAATTTATTGCAGAAGTGACTTGCTGTACGTTTTCCACTTCCAGTGTGAACGCCACGCAAGAAGTATCTGCAAGTAACTTGCAGCTTTTAGGATTTATTTCTATTTTCTGCAAGTAGGAAGCGCAAGTTAGAGTATGTATGTCGTGTGCATAACACTCATATTTAACATTTTACTTACTGCGGTGACTTAATTTTATGCAACCATCTTACGTATTATATGCAAACAAATTTCAGAAATGGAGGAGAAACGGGAATGGATGAAGCAGGCTGCAGAACATTTTACGTGGAGAGCTACCCCGAAATACAGAACGTGCATAACCGAGACTTTAAGGATAGAATGAAGAAGATGAGCGCATTAAATGAAATCTCGTCGATATTCGACACATCTATAAAAGAAGTACTTAGAAAGTAGCATAACTTGAAGACACAACCCCTTTGCCACCTGCATCCACTCGCTTGTTGTTTTAGGAGTCTAGAAAAAGATGATGTGTAATCATTATATGTTCTATTTACTTAGCTTGTCACTTTCCATTTTATGAGCATTAGGAAAAAAAAACAATTTTATAAGCATATCATTCTGTAAAATTCAGTTTATTTCAATAAAAATTTAATTTCATTGTTGTGTTTTCACATACCTTCAAATAATTTTCCCTTTTCAAAACGTTAAAAGTGGCTCTACATACATCGGGTACGATCAGAAAAATCGTGCTGACGGGAGTATGAAACAAGTACATTAGGGACTTGTATGAGTCTCCTACAAAGAAAAGGTTTCAAAATTCAAACTTTTTTTGGTTGTGTGTTTCACATAAATAAATGAAATGCCTATTTTATTCGTAGCTCACCGGTGGCTATAAATCATAGAGTGAGTAGCAAACGTTCCTTTGCTGAAATAGCATTACCGAAGTTTTATATGACGGGCACTATTAACACCAACAAATACTCCAGATCATTTGAGGACATTCTGCAAAAGTATCCATGTTCTCGATACTCAGTTCTTGCAAAAGGTTATTACAGGCACCATTTTGCGATCTTCTCATTATCTACTCTCTAACCCAAATACTTCTCTTTTTCTTTTTCACGTTTTGCATTACAATTACAAGAGCTGCAGCATATCTCACACGCCTACTTGTCATTTTACACTTTGGCTGACACTCGTAGTGGTACTGAAAGCATATGTAAACAGTATCAGCAAGTTATTGACGCAAGTTACTTGCCAAAGAACTTGCGGAAGAATCTTGCTTAATTCTTGAGCTGCTGTGTAAACACAGCTGCAAGCGGCTAGCAATAACTTGCAGCAATAACTTCTGCAAGCGACTTGCTAGTCTAAACCCACCTTAAGAGTCGCAAGTAGCAACTAAAAAGCGCAGTTAACAGTGGCATCTGTTGGCCGAAGTTCGTACTACGTCCATCTCTGCGGTACGCTATGGAGTCTAACTGCGATTTCCGTGACAAGTCGCAACTAAGAGTCGCAAGTAGCAACTAAAAAGCGCGGTTAACAGTGGCATCTGTTGGCCAAAGTTCGTACTACGTCCATCTCTGCGGTACGCTATGGAGTCTAACTGCGATTTCCATGACAAGTCGCAACTAAGAGTCGCAAGTAGCAACTAAAAAGCGCAGTTAGCACTGCCATCTCTTGAGCAAAGTTCATACTACGCTATTCGCTACCGAGTCAAACTGCGATTTCTGTGACAAATCGCAACTAAGAGTCGCAAGTAGCAACTAAAAAGCGCAGTTAACATACTTTTCCTAGTGTCATCTGTTGACCGACGGATGTACTTCGTTACGAGAGCATTGTGCCTCACGAGATCGATGTGCTGTGTGTGCATATGAAGGGCTTATTTCAATAGTGGTACAAGTCCATTTTTGTTAATTTTGAGATATAGAGTCGTAAAGTTAAATGAGTGCTGAAAAATCTGCAGTTGAGATACCAGAAATATTCAAGCATATGGCTTCTTGCTAGAGATGAACCTTTATTTATGTTTGTTTGGATCACTAATTTCAGAAGCATTATAGACAGAAAAGTGTAGGTAATGGACTTGTACCACTATTGAAATAAGACCTTCGCATTATATGACGACATGCACATTCAGCATCAGTTATGGTTGGTCAAACACAGCTGTGACTCTGAAAGTATTATATTAATAAGAAGCAACATTGCCTTTTTCTCCTGAAAATATCAAGTAACGTAACAAATGTGTTTGATTCTGCTTCCAATATGACAGTTTTGGTTAATACTCCACATGCCTACAGGACTTTGCAATGTTAACACAGCAGAACTCAGACATCTGTATAAGTGTAGAGAAATGAAAACAGTCATATGAATGCCTCACTTTTGTTCCGACACAGTTCAAGACTCGGGAGAAAAGTTTTACACTTGGTGTTCTACATGGCAACTTCACACACAAGAACTTTTTGCCGACACTACTACCACCTACATAAGTAAGCTTTTCCTGTGTCACTTTCAAGTAATGCACTTAAGCTATTCCTGATTTAACTGGAATATCTGTACTTCCCACTTTCATATCAACAGCCTCAAAATGCATATTGTAGACTTCGGGATATGTTACAGGTCAGTGTCACACCAAGATTGTGGAGAAAGGGAGGGGGGGCATGATGTCACTCTCCAACTAGTGTTTACCAGTAAATAAGTGGCGGAAAATGACGGGTATAGGACGGCTTAAGCATGTGGAAAATGAGATTTTCATTATTCACTCACTGTATTTAACATTTATTATTCCTTTAAAATCGCACAACAAATTCAATAAACCACAGTTTAATCACTCATCTGCACACTTATTTCACAATTATGTCACTTTTAAACTGCAAAATCTTCTAAGAGCGTCCTGAATCTTCACGAGTCTCTCTCAACAGCCTTGATGTGGATAGATACGTACAGCAACCAGTAATCAGAGTCAGAACTGTGTCTGCAAAATCACAAGGATTATTAAACAATTTTTGCTGTCACTAATTACAAGCAATATAATTGACAGAGTAGATTGCTAATATTTGCTATACCTCATTTGCTAATATTTGCTATATCACATTCGCAAGAACGATCTCACTGAAGTAATTAAGTCCATCAAAACGCTTAGAAACTAACCTGTCGTCTGACGAAAACGGTCTAAAGACTGGCAGTTTCTTCAGATCTGTTGACAATGATATTTTGAATTATCACTTTACTGAGTGACTGAAATGTAGTTCAGGTACCAATGAACATAACAATATGTTAGAATTCATTTTCTAAACACGAACTATTACGGTACTGTGCTGCTACTTACATATTAATTACACTATTAATATTTTCACAGTTGTTTCTTTAATACAAAATTAAAGCCAACGGAAGAATAAACGTAAAACATACTTACCAATGACAGGTTTGTTGAGATGCAATTTTCTGTGTGGACAGATGTAACTTTTTCATACGGTGGTACGTCGCAGAAATCGCAGGAGTCACAGAAATCGCAGAAGTAGCAGAAGTCACAGAAATTGCAGAAGTAGCAGAAATCGCAGAAGTAGCAGAAGTCGCAGAAGTAGCAAAAGTCGCAGAAATCGCGGAAGTAGCAGAAGTAGCAGTGGCGGAGGGATACGCGACTTAGGTTCCTTAACTGCGACTCTTAACTGCGACAAATCACAGTTAAGAATAACAGATACTGAAAAGTAGCATTCACAGAAATCACTGATATCGGAAAATCGCAGTTTAGCCCATCACTAGTATAAACGCTGTGGCCAACGTGTGACGTCACTTATGTCAACAGAGTTGTTTACAGGTCTAGTCACCAGGCAGCGCTGTCACGCTTTCAGCCTTACTGATGACGTCATGAAGCGATTCCTCGCGGCCCGCGAGACGCACGTTTCCGTGAGAAGCATGGAGGTAAAAATAAGATAAGTTGTCATGACGTTACAAACTTGAAGCCGACCCAAGAGAAGGTCCGCCATGTTAGCTACCCCAAAACATTCGCTTCTGGTGGTTTGATTCCGTGTAGTCGTGAAGTGTTTTGATAAAAAAAATGCCGGCTTGCGTCGCTCACGGGTGTACTAATCGTTCTGATTGTAGTCTAAAGTTTAAACAAATCACATTTCATTCGTGAGTGGACTTATTTAAGCGCTATTTTCTTATATTGATTCTGATGCACTGTAAAGTTTTACAGTATGGTTTTATTTCTGTGATTTAACTTTAGATTTCCTATCAATCCAAGGCGAAGAGCTGCCTGGAAGTGAGCATTACACTTGGTTTTCACTGTGTGGTTATTCTGAAGTAACTGAAAAGTCCTGGCAAGAAATATTCTGGAAATGGGGACTAATGTTTTAAAATGCAATAATTTAATATAAAACTAATGTAACTACATGTAGTTAATTAAATGTTCAGTAAAATGTGTGGAACACCTGTTACAGTGGTTAAATTATAAGTACTTAAATGGTTACATATTTGTTAAAGCAAAGTTCCCTACCGAAGTCCAGGCTTAGATCATTACATTAATCATTGTGTTGTTGTATTACCCTGTAAATTTCTGTTCTTTGCCACACTGAATGTCATTTGGTAGGTACAATTTAAAAAGAAAGCAGATGTGGAAATTGCAATGGGCCTGACAATCTTAAATTCAGTTCTGTTCCTTCGTAATTTAACGTATTTTTCACTTTGTTGACATGACAGCTGGCTTGTTTATATCATCCCTGCATACATCTATGGGACACCAAAGGAAATAAGGTAAGTTTCTTGCAAACGTGAACATTTAAAATTTGCATTTGACTTGAAAATGCAACGAATACAAATCGGTGCCTTAAAAACTATCAATCATTGTTTTTGGAGCTCTAGCTTTATCAATTATCGACACAAACACAATGAAAGTGAATAGAAATGGATTACAAAAGCACGCGTTTCATAGTACACACGTCTCTTCTCGGTTATTCTAAGTGTATAAACAAAAAGGAATTACAGTGCTGAGGCATGAAGCGTAATATTTTTACGTATTACTGTATCGAATACGCATTTAAGACCAGAAAAAACGTTTGAAGTTGCATTCCTTGTGCTGTGTTGTTCACTAAAACCGAGTAACATTTACTATATAAAACAAATATCACGTGCACACGACATAAATAACGAACAAGAAGCAATTGTAAACAATCGTCTGCTAATGTTTTGGGGGATCCAAGATGGCGGCAGGCCCCGCCCACTGGCTTCAAAACAACGTGCAGCGCAAGTCTGTAGCGCCATCTCCCCTTATTCTACCTCCATGGTGAGAAGTCGCGACTAAGAGTCGCAAGTAGCAACTAAAAAGCGCAGTTTACAGTGCCATCTGTTGGCCAAAGTTCGTACTACGTCCATCGTTACGGTACGATATCGAGTCTAACTGCGATTTCCGTGACAAGTCGCAACTAAAGGTGGGTTTAGACTAGCAAGTCGCTTGCAGAAGTTATTGCTGCAAGTTATTGCTAGCCGCTTGCAGCTGTGTTTACACAGCAGCTCAAGAATTAAGCAAGATTCTTCCGCAAGTTCTTTGGCAAGAAACTTGCGTCAATAACTTGCTGATACTGTTTACATATGCTTTCAGTACCACTACGAGTGTCAGCCAAAGTGTAAAATGACAAGTAGGCGTGTGAGATATGCTGCAGCTCTTGTAATTGTAATGCAAAACGTGAAAAAGAGAAGTATTTGGGTTAGAGAGTAGATAATGAGAAGATCGCAAAATGGTGCCTGTAATAACCTTTTGCAAGAACTGAGTATCGAGAACATGGATACTTTTGCAGAATGTCCTCAAATGATCTGGAGTATTTGTTGGTGTTAATAGTGCCCGTCATATCAAACTTAGGTAATGCTATTTCAGCAAAGGAACGTTTGCTACTCACTCTATGATTTATAGCCACCGGGGAGCTACGAATAAAATAGGCATTTCATTTATTTATGTGAAACACACAACCAAAAAAAGTTTGAATTTTGAAATCTTTTCTTTGTAGGAGACTCACACAAGTCCCTAATGTACTTGTTTCATATTCCAGTCAGCACGATTTTTCTGATCGTACCCGATGTATGTAGAGCCATTTTTAACGTTTTGAAAAGGGAAAATTATTTGAAGGTATGTGAAAACACAACAATGAAATTAAATTTTTATTGAAATAAACTGAATTGTACAGAATGATATGCTTATAAAATTGTTTTTTTTTCTAATGCTCATAAAATGGAAAGTGACAAGCTAAGTAAATAGAACATATAATGATTACACATCATCTTTTTCTAGACTCCTAAAACAACAAGCGAGTGGATGCAGGTGGCAAAGGGGTTGTGTCTTCAAGTTATGCTACTTTCTATGTACTTCTTTTATGGATGTGTCGAATATCGACGAGATTTCATTTAATGCGCTCATCTTCTTCACTCTATCCTTAAAGTCTCGGTTATGCACGTTCTGTATTTCGGGGTAGCTCTCCACGTAAAATGTTCTGCAGCCTGCTTCATCCATTCCCGTTTCTCCTCCATTTCTGAAATTTGTTTGCATATAATACGTAAGATGGTTGCATAAAATTAATTCACCACAGTAAGTAAAATGTTAAATATGAGTGTTATGCAGACGACGTACATACTCTAACTTGCGCTTCCTACTTGCAGGAAATAGAAATAAATCCTAAAAGCTGCAAGTTACTTGCAGATACTTCTTGCGTGGCGTTCACACTGGAAGCGGAAAACGTACAGCAAGTCACTTCTGCAATAAATTGCTACGGTCGCAAGTCGACTTGGCGATATGTTTACACTCACAAATCGCGCGGCGAGTTCCTCCGCGCAAGTAAATTGCTGCAATAACTTGCTAGTGTAAACCGAGCATAAGAGTCGCAAGTAGCAACTAAAAAGCGCAGTTAGCACTGCCATCTCTTGAGCAAAGTTCATACTACGCTATTCGCTACCGAGAAACTGCGATTTCTGTGACAAATCGCAACTACGAGTCGCAAGTAGCAACTAAAAAGCGCAGTTAACATTCTTTTCCTAGTGCCATCTGTTGACCGACGTACGTACTTCGTTAAGAGAGCCTTCTGCCTCGCGAGATCGGTGTGCTGTGTGTGCATATGAAGGACTTATGTCATTAGTGGTACAAGTCCATTTTTGTTCATTTTGAGATACAGCGTCGGAAAGTTAAATGAGCGCTGAAAAATCTGCAGTTGAGATACCAGAAATATTCAAGCATATGGCTTCTTGCTAGAGATGAACCTTTATTTATGTTTGTTTGGATCATTAATTTCAGAAGCATTATAGACAGAAAAGTGGAGGTAATGGACTAGTACCACTATTGAAATAAGACCTTCGCATTATATGACGACATGCACATTCAGCATCAGTTATGGTTGGTCAAACACAGCTGTGACTCTGAAAGTATTATATTAATTAGAAGCAACATTGCCTTTTTCTCCTGAAAATATCAAGTAACGTAACAAATGTGTTTGATTCTGCTTCCAATATGACAGTTTTGCTTAATACTCCACATGCCTACAGGACTTTGCAATGTTAACTCAGACATCTGTATACGTGTAGTGAAATGAAAACAGTATTATTGGGTCATATGAATGCCTCACTTTTGTTCCGACACAGTTCAAGACTCGAGATAAAAGTTTTACACTTGGTGTTCTACATGGCAACTTCGCACGCAAGAACTTTTTGCCGACACTACTACCACCTACATAAGTAAGCTTTTCCTGTGTTACTTTCAAGTAATGCACTTAAGCTATTCCTGATTTAAATGTAAGATCTGTACTTCCCACTTTCATATCAACAGTCTCAAAATGCATATTGTAGACTTTGGGATATGTTACAGGTCAGTGTCACACCAAGATTGTGGAGAAAGGGAGGGGGGGCATGATGTCACTCTCCAACTAGTGTTTACCAGTAAATAAGTGGCGGAAAATGACGGGTATAGGACGGCTTAAGCATGTGGAAAATGAGATTTTCATTATTCACTCACTGTATTTAACATTTATTATTCCTTTAAAATCGCACAACAAATTCAATAAACCACAGTTTAATCACTCATCTGCACACTTATTTCACAATTATGTCACTTTTAAACTGCAAAATCTTCTAAGAGCGTCCTGAATCTTCACGAGTCTCTCTCAACAGCCTTGATGTGGATAGATACGTACAGCAACCAGTAATCAGAGTCAGAACTGTGTCTGCAAAATCACAAGGATTATTAAACAATTTTTGCTGTCACTAATTACAAGCAATATAATTGACAGAGTAGATTGCTAAAATTTGCACTAACGAAAGCCACTCAATGGGGTATATTTCACATTTGCAAGAACGATCTCACTGAAGTAATTAAGTCCATCGAAACACTTAGAAACTAACCTCTCGTCTGACGAAAACGGTCTAAAGATGCAGTGGCAATTTCTCCAGATCTGTTGACAATGATTATTTATTTATTTAGCGTATGGCTATACATGCAACATTAATACATCAAGTGTTAGACATTAAAATCTTATAACAATCATAAATATAATTTATGTTTATATTGGTCATTTAAAAGGTTATATCGAGGTTTGAGATCCATTCTAGCGCCGATGGGGATGCCTCCAGATAGTCGGACCAGTTCCCTGCATATGCTTGCAAGGAGCATTCACCATGGATGTGTTGGATCGTCTGTCTAGGGGCACCGCAGTCGCATTCTGGTGACATTGCTCTTCCCCATTTGTGTAGTGAATCCGCACACCTGCCATGTCCAGTACGTATTCGATTTATTGTGGACCATGTTTTCTGTGTTAGTTCCATTCCAGAGATGTTGCAGTTATACCTCTCAAACCAGGTCTGTAGTTGGTCATTTGTCTTTTGGTTCCAATCTAGTCTCCATTGTTTCATGTGGTCATAGTTATTATTTTGAAGCTGCTCAGCTGTGCATATGGGTGGCTTTCTTGATTTCAATCGAGTGTGTCGCAGTTGTGAGAATTCTTCTTTAATTGGTTGTTCTGGTTTTGTCTCAATCTTTCTGAATTCGTGCAGTAGGGCCGCTTTTCTACGCAGGTCTGGGGGCAGGATATTACATAGCACTGGTAACCAGTACGTGGGCGTTGATTTAACAGTTCCAGAAATCAACCTCATTGAGTTATTTAATTGCCTGTCAATAAGTTTGGTGTGACAGCTATGAATCCAGACTGGAGCGCAGTACTCAGCCACAGAGAACACTAAGGCGATAGGTGAGGTGCGTAATGTTTTTGCGTTAGCTCCCCAAGTAGTACCACAAAGTTTTTGGATGACGTTATTCCGTGTTCCAATTTTTGCAGTGGTGTTCTCCAGATGTTTTCGGTAAGAAAGAGTGCGATCCAATGTTATACCTAAGTACTTTGGAAACTTATTATGTTTGAGGTTGGTGTTTCCGAGTTTTATGTTAATAATTTCATTTGCCATTTTGTTATTAAGATGGAATGTAGATACTTCAGTTTTGTTAGGGTTTGGCTTGAGTCTCCATTTCTTGAAATAATTGTATAGTATTTCAACGTCATTATTAAGGACTTCCTCTGTATTGAAGAGATACTTGTCTCTGGTAGCCAGTGCTATGTCATCCGCATAGCAAAATTTTCTTGACTTTGTGTTTGGGAGATCTGCTATATAGAGGTTAAACAGAAGACGGGCCAATACGGAGCCCTGCGGAAGCCCGTTGTTAATAAGTTTTGTTTTGCTTGTCTTTCCGTTTAGGGTGACCTGGAAGGTTCTGTTACTCAGCATATTATGTATTAAGGATGTTAGAATCTGGCAAGGAATCACTCTTAAGAGTTTGTAAATTATTCCATCTCTCCAAACAGTATCATATGCAGATGTTAAGTCTAGAAATACAGCACTTGTTTTCAATTTCTGTTGAAAGTCAGCCTCTATGTAGGATGTTAATGCCAGAACTTGGTCACAGCAACTACGGCCAGGTCTGAAGCCTGCCTGTTCTATAGGTAAGTTCTCCATAATAATGCCGCTAATTCGATTATGGACAAGTTGTTCGAGAAGTTTGTATGTACAGCTAAGAAGTGCTATTGGTCTGTAGCTTAGCGGTTGGTCTGCTGGTTTCCCTGGTTTCAGCAAAGCTATTATTCTTGCCTTTTTGAATTCTCTAGGGAGATGGTTTGTAGTCAAAATGTTCGAAAAGAAATTTGTCAGTCATTTGACTACGTTCCTTCCAGCTTAGATTAGAAATTCTGGATGTATGTTGTCAAAACCTGGGGCTTTGCCCGGTTTCATATCCTTGTGGGCAGTAATGACATCATCCTCATTGAATGGTCTGGAAAGCTCTGATATATTTGGAGTATTCTTTTTTAGTGTTCTGAGTTCGCACTTAATCATCCTCGTATGTGGTTTGTCTCTCGGAGCTCTTGACATTTCGACAATGTTATTTGCAATTTTCTCTGGTGTTATGGTTGGATTTTTCTGGGTGGTCTTGTCGTACCTCCGAGTTTACGTAACAAACTCCATGCCTTCCTACTTGATTGAGTGAAATTCATTCTTTCAGTTGCTTCAGTCCATCGTTGTCTTCTTGCGGAATCTAGATTGTGGAGGAGGTCATCAGCTATTTCTTGGTCACCACTACTAGTAAAATCCTCATATAGCTGATGGCATTTTGCATCCGATCCTGGGATGTATTCTTTTCGAAACCCCCTAGGGATGTGTTTTTTAGCTGTGGTAATTATAGCTTTCCTGAAACGATCGTAGCATTTAGGTAGTGACGGTATAAACCGGATGCATTTATCAAGGTCCGCTGAATACTTCTCCCAGTCAGCTTTTTGGAAATTCCATCTAGGTCGAGGGAAGGACCGTATCAGGGGTATAGTGACACCGATGTCTAAAATAACAGGCCTATGCTGGCTGTGTGGGAAATCTGTGGCAACCCTTCTATGTATAGGCAATGATATTTTTAGTTATCACTTTACTGAGTGACTGAAATGTAGTTCGCGTACCTGTGAACATGACAATATGTTAGAATTCATTTTATAAACACGAACTATTACGCTACCGTATGGCTACTTACATATTAATTACACTATTAATATTTTCACAGTTGTTTCTTTAATACAAAATTAAAGCCAACGGAAGAACAAACGAAAAACATACTTACCAATGACAGGTTTGTTGAGATGCAATTTTCTGTGTGGACAGATGTAACTTTTTCATACGGTGGTAAGTCGCAGAAATCGCAGGAGTCACAGAAGTCGCAGAAGTAGCAGAAATCACAGAAGTAGCAGAAGTCGCAGAAATCGCGGAAGTAGCAGAAATCTCAGAAATAGCAGTGGTGGAGGGATACACGACCTAGGTTCCTTAACTGCGACTCTTAATTGCGACAAATCACAGTTAAGAATAACAGATACTGAAAAGTAGCATTCACAGAAATCACTGATATCGGAAAATCACAGTTTAGCCCATCTCTATCACTATGGTTCCAAACGTGCGTCTCGCGGGCCCCGAGGAATCGCTTCATGACGTCATCAGAAAGGCTGAAAGCGTGATAGCGCTGCCTGGTGACTAGACCTGTTAACAACTCTGTTGACGTAAGTGACGTCAAAACAGTGTTTATACAGACCTGCCTTCAGCTGTTGTTTTGGAACGTCAAATCAATCCAGATTGTTTGAATGAATCTTCCGTTAACAGAATTAAATGTAGAAAGAAGGTTTGAATGCGAATAATCTGGATTATGGTGACATAATAATCCGCAGCGTAGTCAGTTACATATTAGTCTTACGTGATTGATTGTTGAAGCCAACTGATTACAAATTATTGGTCGAAAGGCAGAGTGATTTATAGCATAACACATATTACGCATTGAGGACAATGTGTCTAAATGTTTTTAACACATTAACTGCCGCTTACTAATGTAGACTAACTACCACTGAGACGTTTGCAGCACGAATTTGTCTTTGAACCCATACCAGCAGTAGCAAATGCGGAAAAACTAATCAAATATTGTAAAGGATACGTAGTGGAACGCCCATTGCATTTTTCCAGTTTGTGTACGATATCTGTACGTAATATGCATCAAAACACGTCGGATGCTTGTTCATTTACTAATATATGTTTTTGTAGATGACCTAGTAGTTATTATTTTTTTAATTATGCGAAATGCGTTAAATGTGGGAAAATACATTTAAATATGCCGCAAACAAATATTAGGCAAAGCCACACGTCTCTCTGTTACCACAACCTTTATTTCTCATTCGCTGTGTTCCACAACTGTCAACGAAATTATCGCTTTTCACCCTAATCTATACCTCAGACTATGCTACAAATAAATTTATAACTCCAGCCAAGGTTTCTAGGGAAAAGGGGGGGGGCGAAATAGCCAAGGTTTCTAGGGAAAATGGGGGGGGGGGGGGGGGGAAGGGGGCGAAATCCAGTATAGTGCTCTAGCCCAGATATGTGCTCTCGCCCAGTGTGTGTTACCGATATGCTTAAATTTTGATCGTTGTTTTTCTGTAAACAGCTATATGCCATCTTCCTGTGTGTAGTTTCTCAAAAATCCAGTTTATGTGATCTTAAGATAAAAAGAGCTCACTGAGGGATTATTAATAGATCTAAGCAATACTGACATCTCCAAATTGTAAGACTGCTATAGATGCAAGTCACTGACTGTCAGAGTGTATCAGTGGGAGAAAACATTTGAAGTAAATCACGAAGCTTTAGGTTAGTTCAACTATTACTTCTTAATGTAGTAAGCAGTCTCAATTAACTTCCGTATTTTGATGTATATACATACTACACAAGCAACCAAATGGTACCTGGTGGAGGGTACCTTGTACCACTACAAATCATACTCTTTCCTGTTCCACTCGCAAATAGAGAGAGGAAAGAAAGGCTGTTTCCCCTCCAGCGATTCTCACATGAGTTTGCCAAGCATCTTCATAATACTCACACATAGTTTGAAACTACTGGTAACCCATCTAGCGTCCAACCTTTGAGTTGCTTCAGTGTGTTGCTTAAATCTGACCTGGATCTCAAACAGTGGAGCAATACTCATGAATGTGTCACATAAGTGTTCTATACGGGTGGTGTAAGTGATCTTCCCCTCATTTCCAGTCACAAAAGATATTCATCTTCACAGAGGAAGGAAGTAATGACCGTGACAGCTAGAAATGTTTTTTTTTTTTTTTTTTTTATTCAAGTTCTGTTTTTCTCTCGTACTTCGTGCAAAGCAATGAGTACTGTCAGCCCTGCATAAAATGATAAAATTAAAATCCTGTTAATTTGAACCGTAGTGTTTACTAGCATATGCATCGTTGAGTCGAAACATTACGTTTAATTATAATTATAGGAGAGGCTAATAAAATAATTCTTTTATTTTGTATTTTTTTTAATATCTTAGGATTTTCAGTTTTCTGCCTGATGGTTAGCAGCAACCTATTGAAGACTTTTGATCCAAACGTGAAATTCCGTTCTGAATCGTAGGCATGGATGTATAGTCTACATGGACATTGTTTTTACTTCCAGTATTTTGCAAGTTCATTTAACTGAATGGAGTAAAATTACACCTATTATGAACAACAAATACTATTATGGAGTAAATATGTTGACCCGTAAGTGAAAGACTCCGAAGGGCCCTGAAGAGACTTCTGTAAGAAGCTGCGCTATCGATTTTACACAATAGTTTTACTCACATGGATAAAAAGTTCTATTGACTTGCCACATCAGATTTAAATAAAATTGCAAGCTTTTCACAACAGCCTCCATCACCATCATCAGTAATGGTACTGGTATGTAATGGTATGGTGTACTGTAGCAGCACATTAAGTGTTTCAATTGAATTGATTCTGCATTATTTCTCTTCCCCATGTCCTTGACATTAATGCTAGCAAGTTATGTTCTTGTACGGTAATTAGTTTCCACATTATAAAATGTTAAATATAGAAAGTTTAACTGTAACCAAGCAGTAGTTTTCTTTGATGACAATATCAGTTCCAGTGCACAACTGAATTTCAAAATCTGTCTTGTGGGGTGAAAATCCATTACTGCTGCTATCTTGTGCTGACAATGAGATGATTTTCATAGAAATACCGAATTATATCATTTGTAATAGAAATACCGAATTATTTCATTTGTAACAGAAATACCGAATTATTTCATTTGTAATACAGTTTCATAGTTTTTGTAGTTGCTCATGATCTTTACACTTGCGTGCAATGGATGTAGCATCGGCATACAGAACTATCCTTGAATTTGGGGAGCAGTATTTCGTCATTTACATAAATCAGCAAAAGAAAGTATCCCAGTACAAAGTCCTGGGTACCCTGTATTACATATCAGCAATGTTAGATCTGTGTGTGTCACTCACCATCCTTAAGAGTGAAAACTGATTTGTGTTAGATAAGGTTTTATTAAACTGTGAACAATTATCAGCATAATTACCCAGCTGTTTTCCCAGAGTATTTCCTATCTCTCTATACAAGCAATTGATAGAGATTAGCTAAAAAAATATCTGTACTTTCAGATGGAGGTCTTTCTACACTCCTGGAAATGGAAAAAAGAACACATTGACACCGGTGTGTCAGACCCACCATACTTGCTCCGGACACTGCAAGAGGGCTGTACAAGCAATGATCACACGCACGGCACAGCGGACACACCAGGAACCTCGGTGTTGGCCGTCGAATGGCGCTAGCTGCGCAGCATTTGTGCACCGCCGCCGTCAGTGTCAGCCAGTTTGCCGTGGCATACGGAGCTCCATCGCAGTCTTTAACACTGGTAACATGCCGCGACAGCGTGGACGTGAACCGTATGTGCAGTTGACGGACTTTGAGCGAGGGCGTATAGTGGGCATGCGGGAGGCCGGGTGGACGTACCGCCGAATTGCTCAACGTGTGGGGCGTGAGGTCTCCACGGTACATCGATGTTGTCGCCAGTGGTCGGCGGAAGGTGCACGTGCCCGTCGACCTGGGACCAGACCGAAGCGACGCACGGATGCACGCCAAGACCGTAGGATCCTACGCAGTGCCGTAGGGGACCGCACCGCCACTTCCCAGCAAATTAGGGACACTGTTGCTCCTGGGGTATCGGCGAGGACCATTCGCAACCGTCTCCATAAAGCTGGGCTACGGTCCCGCACACCGGTAGGCCGTCTTCCGCTCACGCCCCAACATCGTGCAGCCCGCCTCCAGTGGTGTCGCGACAGGCGTGAATGGAGGGACGAATGGAGACGTGTCATCTTCAGCGATGAGAGTCGCTTCTGCCTTGGTGCCAATGATGGTCGTATGCGTGTTTGGCGCCGTGCAGGTGAGCGCCACAATCAGGACTGCATACGACCGAGGCACACAGGGCCAACACCTGGCATCATGGTGTGGGGAGCGATCTCCTACACTGGCCGTACAGCACTGGTGATCGTCGAGGGGACACTGAATAGTGCACGGTACATCCAAACCGTCATCGAACCCATCGTTCTACCATTCCTAGACCGGCAAGGGAACTTGCTGTTCCAACAGGACAATGCACGTCCGCATGTATCCCGTGCCACCCAACGTGCTCTAGAAGGTGTAAGTCAACTACCCTGGCCAGCAAGATCTCCGGATCTGTCCCCCATTGAGCTTGTTTGGGACTGGATGAAGCGTCGTCTCACGCGGTCTGCACGTCCAGCACGAACGCTGGTCCAACTGAGGCGCCAGGTGGAAATGGCACGGCAAGCCGTTCCACAGGACTACATCCAGCATCTCTACGATCATCTCCATGGGAGAATAGCAGCCTGCATTGCTGCGAAAGGTGGATATGCACTGTACTAGTGCCGACATTGTGCATGCTCTGTTGCCTGTGTCTATGTGCCTGTGGTTCTGTCAGTGTGATCATGTGATGTATCTGACCCCAGGAATGTGTCAATAAAGTTTCCCCTTCCTGGGACAATGAATTCACGGTGTTCTTATTTCAATTTCCAGGAGTGTATACCTAAAATTATGTTTCCTTTCCCATCTATAGCCTATCGCAGAAAGTTCAGTAACACCTTCAACACGTAAGGAATTACATCTTTGAGCACCAATTATTGCCACTTTTTGCAACATCACCATAAGGTTTGATATCCCTACTGAAAGATGAGCAGAAATTCTTTGTTAATGGGTGCATAATAAGATTCTTTTTTGGTATACCAGTGCTCAGTAATAACTGAAACATCTGGTTTATTAAAACATGCTATTATGTCCAAATCATTGTGCTTATTTCCTAGGCTTGTAAAGTTTTGGAGGATGATCTTGGTTTCAGGTTGTATTGTATTCACATATTTATTTTTATTTTTTTTGTTACTATAAATATCCCCATTAAGCAAATCAGATGTGCTTGTCAAGCTGGGAAGAGGAAACAAAAAGGCCACACATGTACAAAATAATAATAAAAGGAAAGATTCCAAAAGAGTTCCTGACAGCAAAATGTAAAACTTAATTGTTTTTGGATATATTACTTCTTATATCCTTCATTCAAAAACTTAAGAAGGCTGTTAGTTTAGTGTCTTCAAGGCATAATGCTGTTGAGCATCGATACAATCAAGTCTGAGATAGTAGTGTACTATGGTACTACCTATGAAGAAATTGATGCACTGGATGTGAAGTGCACAGTTTAGTCTACCCAGCAGGTGTTCCAGAAGATTTCCCTGCAGTGTTCTATACCATCATGAATATACCTATCATTAGTGATATATTCATCACTGACAGAAAATTGAATAATCACATTTTTGCTTCAAGTTTCTGAAATGGCAGTTGATGAGATCATATCTGAAGAGACAGCTATCAACCCACACTTTCAGCATGAGGTAGGACTAGCAATTACCAGAATTCTGAAATGTGGATCTTGTAAACCTAAAGATGCTCTAGGAAAACAAGTAAGATGTGACACGTGTCCCAGATCAAAGATGAGAAAATTAAAGGTTGCTGTATTAGTTATAGCATACAAATATGCAGTGAATAAAAAGTTTGAAATGACTGTGTTCGCCGACCGGTGTGGCCGAGTGGTTCTAGGCGCTACAGTCTGGAACCACGCGACCACTACGGTCGCAGGTTCGAATCCCGCCTTGGACATGGATGTGTGTGATGTCCTTAGGTTAGTTCGGTTTACGTAGTTCTAAGTTCTAGGGGACTGATGACCTCAGAAGTTAAATCCCATAGTGCTCAGAGCCATTTGAACCAACCATTTTTTGACTGTGTTCAAAGCTATGTAGACTTGTTTAATTCCTGGTTTAAGTAATTCACATTATTTCATTGCTGTTTCCTGCTGTCATCCATTAATACCTCAATGTCAACAACTACATTGTTACTTTAAAACCTTCAACATGTTCACTGTGACTGACACAAAGGTCAATAAGAGCTACTAACACTGTGCTTTTAAGTGTCATCTGCAGTGAATGTGCAAAACAAGAACATTTTTGCAATTTAATTGAAAGTCCTAATTCAGCTTCCTTTTTCAGGCATGTTTATTTTTAAATATTAAAACTGATGAGAGTTTCATTACTAGACCACTAATTTTGAAATCTGGATGACATCATCCCAACACTGTAACAAAATGTGCACCATACACAACAGGTTCAATGCAATCTCTCCTCTCCACAAATTTGCACCTCAGATGTGTTGTATGTCATATAATACTACAGTCAATTTTCCATATATCTGAGCAAAATGAGTTATTGTGTGTCCATGTTTATCTCATCTAGGCATTGCATCTTTCCCTTAACTTCAGTGTGCATTACAATAAAATTTGTATGAAAAGTTTTCCGTGTAAATTACCTATTCTACACCTACAGCTAATGCTTGTGTAACCCAGTGTGCCATTCAGGTGGGTTTACTGGTGTGTCAATATAATTGTCAGGTTTGGTTTGAAAGGGTTTCTTGAAATATATTCCCACATAAATTTTTAAGTATCTATTCTCGGTTGCAAAATATCTTACACACTGTCAGTGCCATTTCAATGCAAAGATTTTAAATCATGCTGGGGAATATACCAATAACACAGTTCCAGCATACCTCAGAAATTTAATTTTAGTTGCTTCAACCAATGACAATTACGGACTTGCCAAGTCTTGCACTGCCCTGTTTTGTGTATTAACCCGTTGGCTGGCATGAAGGTGCTGGTGGTCACAGCAGATTGCTCTGCTGGGGCCACTGCTGATCTCATTGTAACAACCAGGTATCAGCAATTTTACACTTTAATCTTACCGAGGAAAAATATTTACTTATATTTGATATCCCTTACCATTTCAAGACGATTTTTCGGTTTGCGGTAGTTTTATTTAAATGACTACAAAGTTATTCATGAATTCAGTTTTAGATACATATTTAACATATTATATTTAACTGTGTAAAGGATGATTCCTGAAACAGTAATTAGCATTCTAGCTGTATCTTTTTAGCCAAGGCTGTACAGATGCATATACTTCACACTAGTTCCTAAATGACTGCTTAACACATTGACTACCATGCTGCTGACAGCAGAGCAGCACACTTAATGCTGTATTCCAGACCTAATCATGTCAGGGCCAAGAAATGCAGAAGATAATCTCTCAGGGAGTACTATAATATAATAAACTTATAACTAAAAAGGCCATTTCCAATTATGTCTACCAAGCAAATTATGCTTTAAGTCAGTGATATCTTTTGCCATAACTGAATAGTGAACACGCATGCCAGACGATGGTGAATATTTATACTTTGCCTGTGAGAAGCAGCTATGCACATAGTCCAATTTATGTTGAAATTATCACCTGGGTATTTTAATTAAATTTGGTCTACTATAAGCAACATGATAAAGGAATCAAAAGAAAGACACACACAGACAGGCGCGGCTCGTGGTTTCTATACTGGGGAAGGCTGCGGTATTTATCGATCGGAGCCAACATAGACCTCGAGTTACGCTACAGATTAGTCTGACATAAACAACTAAGAATTCAGGGGGAGGGGGGTGGGCGTATCACTCTCTACCCATAATTTTACGCACTGTATCTTCTATAATCAGGTATTAAATATCATTAGAAGCTAACTTCGAGTTAAAATCTTTGGTTAGTGTTTTTAAACGTCATCATTACATTTTCTGACACTTTGCAGCAAATCACATGAAAAGACGCGTTTCGGAGAGATCTTTAATGCGATGAATGTTAACTTTGCGGCTGCTTAATATTTTAGGTGTTTTCAGTTCTAAACTGAAGGCGTTTATTGTGGTTTACCTCCAAAGCTCGAAGTTTACGAGTTCGCATGACGATACTGTGATGTTTTGGTGACGTCACAGGTCTTGTGCAAGTAAAACTCATTAAAATCTTGCAAAATACACTCCGAAAAAGAAACTTGCTAATATCACACGATATCAACAAAAGCAGTCACCATCAGCAAGCAAGAAAAGTAATGGGACAAATTTCGCGCGCTTTGTCCTCTAGTCACTTATGAAACTCTCGCTAGATGGCAGTACTGTTATGTTACTGTAGTCTAGTGCACTCTGGCGGGATATTTGCAAACTTATTCTAAATGTGGATAAAATAGCCAGTGGCAGAAACAAAACAACTATGTAAAACATTATCAAAACAATAATACTAAACGTCGATTAATGACGCATCGAAGCGTAGTCGAGATGTGCAGACAGAGATTGGATAGCGAAGTTTCGGCCACTCTACATTTCTTTATTACATAGATAGTGGAACGTGAAAAACGTGTGGTGGTTGGTATGACACCCTTAGGCTGCAAGCTCTGAGCCTTCGGGTCGCCCATAAAGAGCAGTACTATGTAGAAGCCACGCCCCGAAACCGCTACTACATGCAGCTTACGGACGTTCCAAGGCGCAGCCTAAACACTACTAACCGTTCGGAAAACATCTATCGATACAAACAGTTCCAAAAACGTTGACCATCGTTATTTTAATCGGAATGGGAATTATGCGAAATTCGTTCTGATAATTTAAATTATGTAATACGTTCTTGCGAAATTTGCTTTAACATATATTTTGGGGCGGCTCCGCCTCAGAGCCTTTAATTACGAGCCGCGCCTGCACACAGAATTAATTTCTTTATTAACAATGCTCAGATTTCCACATCACCATAGAGGTACCACGCTGGATGCGTTACTAGTTTTTTTACATGGCGAGTTTCCCCAGTAGGCCTATAAACCATGAAACAGACAAAAAAAGCTACTTCTCGTTGTCTTCTCTTCCTTGGACTTTCACTTCAGAAGCTCTGAAACATCCATTACAAAAACACATTGCACCACTCACAAATCTGGATTCAGTCACTGCAATTCATATCTATTTTACTGTCAAAAATACTGACTATGATCAATGATTAATTGTGAACATTCAAGAGTTTTCAAATGTGCAGGTTACTGTTAGAATACAGTTACTACACAATTTCTGATCAGGAAAAAGTTACGATGATTGCAACTTAAGTACCGAAGCCATTTGTTATGATAATACGCCGTTACCACAAATAACCCACACATAGATGCATTGAAAGAAACTTTACTGAGTAACATAATGCATCAGAATACTATAGGCACAAAGAATGAAATTTCTGTAGATTTACCATACATTTTACTTTTCTTGCGCATGATAAGATTACTAACGGAAGTTACTTACCGTCCATTGTCTGGAATATAAACTATCCTTTCTCCTCTGCAAACATGTGCTTTTGCAGCAAGTATTATCAATTTTTTCCGTGATTGAAAAGCTTTAACGCACACAAATCCCGCAGTCATACACAAATCCACAAGGCATCAGCATGCCATGTTCAAAGAATATCCGCGTTTCGAAAACTACCAGCGATATTGGCTTGCATGAGAGACGACGTCATGCCATGATATGATGTCATGATTCCTCGGGGCCCGGTGTTGCCGCGAGACGCTTCTTGGTTCCAAGCAATGAGCTGGTTCCAAGTAGGTAACCTCGTTGGTTAGTTCAAAGAGGAAGGGGATCCTTCAGGAACTGCTGTGTAGTCTGCAGTGCAATTGTAAAACACTTTGGTTAGTTGTTTGTGCTATGTAGGTTATGTGATGATGCGTGGAGGTTGGTTGGTGGCTCGTGAAATAACATTGTCAAAAGTTTCTCTACGTTCTCTGTGCAAGATGCCTGCTGCTTATTTCAGGCACGAGGAAGGAGCTGACCAATTCCATGTTACATTTCATTTCCAAAATGCAGACTTAGGAGTGAATCGTCAATTCAATTTTAGTCGGCAAGTGTCAGAGAGTGTTAAGGATTTGACAAACAGAGTTTCTGCAAATGTAGAGAAAGCTCTACAGAAAAAAGCGAAGAAAAAGAAAAAGGAAACAGAAGATACGTCTTCAAATGTACGTGTTGAAATTCTCAAAAATAGTGCTCTTGTACCGCCAGACACTAGATGTGCGGATCTTCTTAAATGTTCGAAAAATCTTACTTTACATGTTGCTGGTGTCGATTATGTTGTTATTATGAATGCACCGTCTGTTGATATAGTGAAATTACCTGCCAGTATTATGGCAGGTTTTCCTGTTTATCCTGCGAAGTTTAAAATGCTGTTTGCTAGAGAGGAAAGTAGCAAGTTTACATGGTACAGATGTGCGACATCAACGTGCTCTGAGTGTGTACAGGTCGGGAGTGGTTATTATTACACGCCAACAGTTAAAGACATTGGGAGCTTTTTGAAGTTCTCTTGTGTTCCGAGCAACGGCGATGTGGAAGGTCCTGTAGCAGAAGAAATGTCGAAGAATGTCGTTGAAGCTGGACCAGGTCGATGTCCCTTCGAGAACCGCCATGTTTTCACGTCTACACGACTGGAAAAAGACAGGTATCGTAATGAAGCTTGATGAAACAATGTGAGAGTAAAAAAGGAGTGACAATAGGATCTCCTATGTGTAACATATGCCTATGTTTTATCTCTTGGTTGTCTACAATAAGTTTTTCATCGCATCGTTAACACTATCAACTCGTCACATCTAGTTTATACAAGCAATCAAAACAATCATTATTGGGGCTCGGCTTTGACTTGGTATGTCATTCAAATAGCAAACATAGACAATTTGTATATATCAAACTAGCGTCCAACAAGTCGTTCATACAACCATAATGAATAGGCAACAAACCCTAATGTCATCGTAAATAAAATAAATGTTTCTAAAAACCAATATGTAAGCAATGGGGAACCTCGCGTAAATTTTGTGGCTTTTGGACAAACCGAATAAACAGCCCCATCTGCCCTTTAAATAGGAAACAAATCCAATAAATTAAACAAAACCCCATTGACTACTTGTTTGACGAATTCTTAAAAAAATTCTAGATCTTCAATTGACCCCTGTATCTGAACTACACTTCATGATGTTAATTATCCACTAAACTATAGTATTCTCAAAGAAACCAGCAACACGAAAATATGGAAGTTCTCCTGGACTCATTAACGTCAATTTAGCTGCAATGCAGCCAAAGTGGACCTCTTTTTACCTAGTAAACACACACCAATCTATTAGTAATGGAATCCTAAAACTATATAAACATACTGTAACAACAAACTTCACTGTGAAAAAACAGCATCATACAGGACTTTGGAGTAACAATATTCAAGGAATAAACCATCATTCACACACCCATACCAATTTGACAATTCATCGATGCCTCATGATGTGTGTTATCAAGTGAACCCTTTGTATAGTTAAATTATGCCATAAATTACATGTTACATGTTATTTGATCTGCCCATGTAATCCTAAACATTCTTCTATAACATCACATTTTAGAAGAGCCTATTACCTTCTTGTCAGAACTGCTTATTTTCCATGTTTTCCTTCTGTACAAGGCTGCATTCCAAATACCTCCAGAAAAGACTAAGTAGTACTTTAATTTGTATTACATGTTAAGAAATTCATCTTTCTCAGGATCTATTTTCTTGCTGTAGCCAGTCTGTGATTTATATCTTATCTACTTTGGCCATTGTCAGTTATTTTGCTGCATGAATAACAGAACTCATCCATATCTCTAAGTATCTCGTTTCCTAATCTGATTCTCTTAGCATTGCCTGATTTAATTTGACTATGTTTCATTACCCCCATTTTTCTTTTATTTGCGTTCATCTTATTATCCCTTTTAAAGATCCTATCCATACTGTTTCACTGCTGTTCAAAGCCCACAGAACCAACACCTAAACCAAATTGGAATCGAACACTCCCTTAACGTATATATGTCAACACAGCTCACAATACCAAAAACACAGATAGCTACGACCGCGCATTGGAAACGAACACTTCCTCGACCTATATAGGTTAACAGCAGCTCGCGATACCAACATAACGACCATCGCGCTTTGGAATCGGACTCTTCCCTTCACTTATATAGGTCGACAGTGGCTCACAGTACCAAAACCAACGATGCAATGGAATCGGTCACTTCCCTTCACCTATATAGGTCAACAGCAGCTCTCGCTGCCTAACACACATAGCTGCGACGGTGCAATGGAATGGGTCACTTTCCTTCACCTATATAGGTCATCAGCTCACAATACCAAAACACACATAGCTTAGACAACATATTGAAATCAGACACTTTTCATCACCTATAAAGCTCAAAAACAACTAACGATACCAAAAAAATTTAAACAAGTACTTCCCCAAAAGTATCTAAATCAACCCCAAGTGCAAATACCACAACTTCAACCACCAACACATGCAGTAAATACCACCGACTGACCAAACAACATAGAAATACCCCACCAAACATCATAACACACGAAAAATACACCAAAAAGAAAAAAAAAAGACTGCTTACCACAAAAGAACTCTGGCGCTACACACTAGGTCAGACACCACAGTCACACAACACAGCCCCTCTCTCTCTCTCTCTCTCTCTCTCTCTCTCTCTCTCTCACTCTCTCACTCACACACACACACACACACACAAAAAAAAAAAAAACCTCCACCCTCCCCCCAAAATCAACAAAACAGATTCTCCACAACATAATCATAAAACAGCCACCACCCCCCACCCACCTACTTCCACTAACATTACCAACAACTATACCCCTCCCCCACCTTCAGCCTATACATTTTGCTAATACCTCGTAAAAAATGTGAAAAATGCAATAGTCCCTAGGGACATTCTTCCGTCAACAATACTCATCTAAAAGAGACTGAAGGTTAGAAGAGCACCTCTTCCCCCTCCCAATAACTGACTTAACCCCCCCCCCCCCCCCAAATCCCTCTATCGTATTTGTACATGCCCCAGTCTCATAATTCTTGAATTTAAGCTATGGTTAACAACTAAATGATCATACCCCGTCTGGCCCAACCCGCTATAAGATGTAAAAGCATCGGAAACTATTGTGCTACCCTCCTCTATAAACTCCTCAATTAATCCCACCAATTCCCTTTTTGTGCTCCTCCCAAAAACCCTAAAAACACCTCTGAAAAACCATCCCCAGATACAACAGCCCCCCACACCCATATACCAACTGGAGACTTACCACTTCCTCTTCCCAAACTGCGGCTCGTCAACCTCCACCACCAACCCAGGCCCACCCAACTTACCCCTGTACTTAATATATTCAGAACAAACTTCCTTACAAAATGGAAACAAATCAAAAACCGTCCTCTCACTCACTGTATGGGAGGTTAATACGTCATCAACACTATCTCTCTCATGCCCAACCTAGAACTCTCGATCCAGGCTCCACACCTTATGGAGTGCCAAAGGTTGTTCCTATGGCACCGCCACATGTAGCTGTCCCCGGTCAGAGACACCGAAACTCTATCCAAGCGCATGTTCTGCTGACACACGCTGCACTTCAGCCAACAGTCCAATAACTGTAAGAATTTTATCAGAGACAATATATTGTTCCCCATTTCCATCTGCAGCCGAACACTGTCATATTATCTGTCATATCCATGCCTAACAAAAGCAGCCACAAATTAAATTAAATGACTCATCATGCAGCATACAGCAAACAGCACTACAATAAATTAGACACAACAAGAACTTAACTCTGAAACCAATTTCTGTCGAAGAACAGTCATAAACAATGCCTGAACAGATCAAGCAGCAACACCAAAATGAACCCAATACACCACATAACACGCGAACCATAAACACACCACAAGAGGACGCCACCGATTGCAACAAAATGACATCTACAAACACAACACACTCATAAACTAAACTCTGCGCCGTCGTGATGTCACACACCACAATACCCTTACGTCACAGGTCAAAGCCGACGGGTGGGATCTGACACCTCCATTGACCCCTTTTAATTCCATTTTGAAATTTCTCCTTAGTTTCCTTCACGGCTTACTGAAATTACAGGGTAAACCTACAAACCCTTCTCATCTTTGGCTTTTTTTTTTCATATCCTTCAGCCTTTGTAACTGCAGTCTACTGTCATTGCAAGTTGTAAGTAACCTTTTAGTCCCTGTATTTTATACCTGCTACCTTCAAATTTCAAAGATCGTAATCCACTCCACATTGTCAAAAGCTTGCTCTAAGTCTTCAAATGCTATAAATGCTGGTTTGCATATCTTAAACCTATTGCTTAAGATAAGTCATAGGGTGAGTATTACCTTGTGTGTTTCTACAGTTATCTAGAACCCAAATTTACTTTCCTCGAAGTCAGCCTCTACCAGTTTTTCCATTCCTGCATATATAATTTGTGTCAATATTTGAGGTTACCCAAAAGTTATGATTCCACCCATCTTCTTTGACCTGTGATTTCATTATCGTGGCAGACACCCCAATTTCAAGTGTACACACTGTGAAAGACCATGATGACACTTCATTACACACATGAACATACACAAAAAACATGTGAAATACTTTTAATTCCAGCAATAAATGAAGCGGGATTACAGAAGCATCCAATTCCACCCGTCTGCTTTGACCCATGACATCACCAATATGGTGGAAACGACCATTCTCTACATCTCCAATATGGTGCCTACGATGTCATTACATAAACACAAAAATACCTATAAAACCAACAAACAAATCTCCCACCAAAGTGTGGGAAATTGGGGATTTTGGGTGAGGACAAATGAAATATAAGCACATACAGATGCACACCACGATCCCAAACCACACAAAATGATGACATAAAAACACTACAAAATTCCCAAATTCTTCTACACTTATAATATCGACAGGAATCTGTCACTTTCCTTCACCTACGTGGCTCAACTGCACTTGTCGATACCACGAAATAAAAACCAACAACTCCAAAAATTATGATCACACTGCAACTATCGATACCACGAAACCAACACCTATAACAACAAAAATTTGAATTGGACACTTCCCTTGACCCCCCTGAGGGACCTGGGGTTAGAATAGGCCCAAGGTATTCCTGCCTGTCGTAAGAGGCGACTAAAAGGAGTTTCACACATTTCGGCCTTTATGTGATGGTCCCTTGTAGGGTTTGACCTCCATTCTTCAAAATTTGCCTGAAGAGTGAGCCGATTGGGGAAGGCCGCCTTACACAGTGCATTGTGTCCATCGTGCATTGAGAGCTTTAGCTCACTTTCTTGTTGTCACATTGCAGTCCCACCCATGCTGCAGCGCTCGGGCAAGGACACCTTCCTGGGTGCATTTTCCACCATGTACTATGCAGTGTCACTTTCTGCGTCGACGATGACCATGGACTTCTTTGTACCTGATATCCAGCACGGTAACCAGTCCGTTGTGGGGCCGCCATGTACCCTGTTGGTTGTAGCCGCCTGACCACACAGGGATTGCTCTGCTGATGCCTGCCTTGTTAACTCCCCATGTATGCCAAGGGGTTGATGCCCATCCCCCTGGGGCATTGGGACTGCCGGCAATGGCCGTCCTGCCAGGTGGCCTTTGCTGCAACTGGGTGGCACCCGTGGGGAGGGCCCCTGGCTGGAATGGGTGGCATCAGGGTGGATGACACGTGATGAAGTGTAGTCCATCATTTCTTGCTGGTGGTGAAACACCAGCAGTCTCTAAGCATTCGCGAGCTCAGTTCAACGCACAGAAGTACGACCCCAAATTGTTCCCCTCCCTGGCCACACCACGGGAGGACCGTCAGGCTAAGGATTACAGCGGATCTTATTCGCTCCGGTATCTTGTATGTTCGAGAGCTGATGGGGAATGTTTCATGACAATGATGCTTCAGTATTTTTTATTGAGAATTTAGAGGACAAGTTTTGGGAGGTGGAGGGCTTGTCCAAAAGTAGATCTGGGTCAGTCTTGATCAAAACAGCATCCTCTGCCCCGTCATGGGCATTACTTGCTTGTGACAAGCGGGGGATGTTTCTGTAACCATCACGCCCCATAAGAGCATAAATATGGTCCAAGGTATCATATTTAACAGGGACCTTCTTTTGCAATCTGACGACGAGCTGCACACCAATTTAGAGTGGCGAGGTGTACATTTCGTCCGGCATGTCCACCGTTTGGCCTTCGAGTGTGATACATTGCCCGAGACGGTCAAGGTGATGGTCTGCTGCTGTGACATCCCTCCCCCAATGCGGTGCTTTAAGTGCTGGAAGTTCGGCCATATGTCTTCCCCCTGTACTTCCAGCGTCACATATCGAGATTGCGGACACCCATCACATCCCAATACTCCATGTGCCTCGCCTCCCATCTGTGTCAACTGCGGACAGCACCAGTCGCCTTGCTTACCAGACTGCAGGATTCTCCAGAAAGAAAGGAAAATCGTGGAGTACAAGAGCCTGGACCGACTGACTGACACTGAGACTAAGGGAAAATTTTAACGCCTTCATCCTGTGCGTATGACATTGTCTTATGCTGCCGCTACAACAGTTCTGGCACTATCAACTCTGCCAACCCGTCACCTCTCAGAGCCAGAAGACTACACCTGCCCCCTTGATGTTGGGGGGCGTTTCCCTCCCTGTTGCTCCTGCACCACCTACTTCGGGAGCAGCAGCCCCCCCCCCCCCCCCCCCTACCATCGGGGACATCCCTCCCCACTTCTAAGCCGAAAAAGCATAAGTCTTGTTTGGCTTCTCACTAGGAAGGGGTCCCTTGGATCACTCCCTTCCCAGATTTCTCCTAGTGGGAAAGATGACACCTGCCACTGGCTGAAGAGCCCAAAAGCAGCTGGCCATAGGGCTTCATGCTCATCCTCAGTTCCGGAGACTGAGCCAGTTAAGTCCTCCCAGCCAGGGAAACCCAAGAAGCAGTGAGAGAAATCCAAAAAGAAAACCCCTAAGACCAAGGAAATTGTCGTGGCACTCACACCACCGCTACCTACAAGCTCTGCGTCTGGGAATGGGGTGGAGATTTCCGTGTCCACTGAGGACCTGTATCTCGCTGGACCCTCAGACACAGTGGGTATAGACTGCTCAGGCAATAAGTCAGTGGCAGCAGGTGACTCGGAGGTGTAAACTGCCTCATGGAATGTTCCTTGGTTTCCCAGTCTCACGATGAAGTCATTCTCCAGTGGAATTGCGGCAGTTTTTTTTCACTGCCTGGCTGAGCTACGGCAGCATGTTAAGCTTTGCACATGCTATCTGCATTGCCCTCCAGGAAACCTGGTTCCCAGCAATGTGGACCCCTGTCCTCCACAGCTATAAGAGAGATTACAGGAACCGTAGTGACTATAATAGAGTGTAAGGTGGAGTCTGAGTTTATGTCCTAAACTCAGACTGTAGTGAACCTGTGCCTCTTCAAACCCCTCTTGAAGCTGTGGCTGTCAGAATAAGGGTGACACAGGAAATAACTGTCTGCACTGTATATATTCCTCCAGATCACGCAGTACCCTTGAATGTATTAGCTGCACTGATTGATCAACTCCCTAAACCTTTCCTACTTTTGGGAGATTTTAACGTGCTTACTGGCTGAGGCAGAGATGTCGAAACTTTACTGTCTCAGTTAGACTTCTGCCTCTTAAATACTGGGGCCGCCACACATTTCACTTTGGCTAGAGGTAGTTACTCGGCCATTGATTTATCAGTTTGCAGCCCAGGACTTTCCCATCTATCCAATGGAGAGCACATGACGACCTGTGTGGTAGTGACCACTTCCTGTCACTGCCCCAGCATCAGGCCCATGGATGCCTACCCAGATGATGGGCTTTAAACAAGGCGAACTGGGAAACTTTCACCTCTGCTGTTACTGTTGAATCTTCCCCACACGGTAACATTGAGGTGATGGTTGAGCAGGTGACTACAACAATTGTTTCTGCGGCAGAAAATGCAAGACCTCGCTCTTTAGGGTGCCCGAGGTGTAAGGCAATCCCTTGGTGGTCGCTGGGAGTCGCTGAAGCAATTACGGAGTGTCAGCGAGCTCTATAGCGGACTAAGTGGCACCCTTCCCTGGAGCACCTCATAGCCTTTAAATTGCTCCGTGCCGACGTTCGCCAACTTATCAAACGACGGAAGCAGGAGTGTTGGGGGGAGATAGTTCTCGACCATTGAGTGCCATACATCACCTTCCCAAGTCTGGGCAAAGATCAAACGTCTTTTCAGGTACCAGATCCCAACAGGTGTTCTTGGTGTTACCCTAAATGGCGTGTTATCTACCAACTTAAACGTGATGGCCAAGCACTTTGCTTGAGCATCTGCATGGGAGAATTACCCCCCAGCCTTTCACACACTCAAACGGTGACTGGAAGGGAATGTCCTATCATTCACTACACGCCACAGTGAATTCTATAACACTCCATTTACAGAGTGGGAGCTCCTCAGTGCCCTTGCACATTGCCCCAACACAACTCCTGGGCCTGATCGGATCCACAGCCAGATGATTAAACATCTCTCACATGACTACAAGTGACATCTTCTCGTCATCTTCAACCAGATCTGGTGCTATGGCGTCTTTCCATCACAGTGGTGGGAGAGCACCATCATTCCAGTGCTCAAACCCGGTAAAAAACCCGCTTGATGTGGATAGCTATCGGCCCGTCGGTCTCACCAGCATTCTTTGTAAGCTGCTGGAACGTATGGTACGTTGGCAATGGGGTTGGGTCCTGGAGTCATGTGGCCTACTGGCTCCATGTCAGGGCGGCTTCTGTCAGGGTCGCTCTACCACTGATAATCTTGTGTCCCTCAAGTCTGCCATCTGAACAGCCTTTTCCAGACGGCAATACCTGGTTGCCGTCTTTTTTTACTTATGTAAAGCATACGGCATGACCTGGTGACATCATATCCTTGCGACATTGTATGAGTGGGGTCTCTGGGGCCCACTCTCGATTTTTACCCAAACTTCCTGTCACTCCGACATTTCTGTCTCCAAGTTGGTGCCTCCCATAGTTCCATCCGTAACCAGGAAAATGGAGTCCTGCAGGGCTCTGTATTGAGTGTACCTCTATTTTTAGTGGCCATTAACGGTCTAGCAGCAGCTGTCGGGGCCCTCCATTTCACCTTCTCTGTATGCAGAGGCCTTCAGCATTTCATACTGCTGCTCCAGTACTGGTGCTACTCTAGTGTTGCCTACAGGGAGCCATCCATAAGGCGCAGTCATGAGCTCTAGCCCACGGTTTCCAGTTTTCGGCTGCAAAGTCATATGTTATGCACTACCGTTCATCCAGAACCCACACTTTACCTTAATGACGATCCACTCTCTGTAGTGGAGACGTATCAATTCCTAGGACTGGTTTTCGACGCTCGATTGACTTGGCTCCCTCATCTTCATCAGCTTAAGCAGAATTGCTGGCAGCACCTCAATGCCCTCCATTGCCTGAGCAACACCAATTGGGCTGCTGCGGCTTTACAGAGCCCTTGTCCAATCCCGAATTGAATATGGGAGTGTGGTTTATGGTTCGGCAGTGCCCTCAGCATTGCATTTACATGAACCTGTGCACCACTACGGGGTTTGACTAGCGACAGGAGCTTTTAGGACGGGTCCGGTGACCAGCATACTGGTGGAGGCTGGGACCCCTCTATTCCAAATCAGACCTGCACAACTGCTCACCAGTTACGCAGCACACATTCATAGTTCTCTTAAGCATCTGAATTATTGTCTCCTTTCCCCGCCTGTGGCAGTCCATCTTCCGCATTGACGGCCCAGGTCGAGGTTAACAATTTTGGTTCGCATGTGGTCCCTTCCCTCCGACCTGGAGTCCTTCCCTTTACCACTTCTACTTGTGGTCTGTTCATGTATGCCTCCATGGTGTACGCCTCGGACGCAGCTTTGTCTGGACCTTTTACATGGCCCTAAGGATTCCATTAACCCTGTGGCTCTCCGCTGTCACTTCCTTTCGGTTCTTGACGTGTTCCGGGGCTCTCAGGTGATTTACACAGATGACTTTGTGGCTGATGTTCACGTTGGCTTTGCTTAAATTCACATCAGCCATATTGAACAGCATTCTTTACCTGATGGCTGCAGTGTATTCACTGCAGAGCTGGTGGCCATTTCTCATGCACTTCAGTATCTCCGTTCATGCCCTGGGGAGGCTTTTATTTTATGTACTGGCTCCTTGAGCAGCCTGAAAACTATCGACGAATGCTACCCTCATCATCCTTTGGTAGCGTCCATCCAGGAGGCCATATGTGCCCTGGAACGATCCAGTCGTTCAGTGGTGTTCGTTCGTCTGGACCCCTGGTCATGTCGGAATCCCAGGAAATGAACTTGCTGACAGGCTGGTCACACAGGCTACACAGAAACATGTTCTGGAGATGAGCATACCCGCAACTGACCTGTGTTCGTTATTACACCGCAAGGTTTTTCAGCTTTGGGAGATGGAATGGCAAAATCTCAATACGCACAAGAAACTGCGAGCCATTAAGGGGACCATGAATGTGTGGAAGTCCTCAATTAGGGTCACTCACAGGGACTCCGTGGTTCTCTGCCAGCTCTGCATTGGCCATGCCTGAGCGACCCACAGCTACCTCCTGTGCCGTGAAGGCCCACCTCATTGTCGGTGTGGCGCCGGGTTGACATTGGCCCATATTCTTCTGCTGTGTCCTTCTTTGGCTGCTGTGTGACTTCATCTTTGGTTGCCAGACTCGTTATCATTGATTTTAGCAGACAACACATCATCAGTTGATTTGGTTTTACATTTCATCCGTGAGGGTAGGTTTTTTCGATCTGAGTCTTAGCACATGTCCTTTTTTTCCCTGTGTGTCCTTCACCGTAGTGCTTTTAGGGTGGAGCTTTTAATGTGTTGCAGGGTGGCTGGCTTTTCCTTTTTATTTTCGTGGTCTGCCAGCTTCTGTAATCTGCTTCCTTGTTTTACTCTCTTCTAGCTATTTCCCCTGTTGTTTTCCTGTCCTCTTTTGTTCCTGTAGTGTTTGTTGCCTTTCCTTCGTTCTTGCGGTCTTTCTTTCCATTTTGTGTTATAGGTCTCGTCTGTTTTATTCTCACTCTTGTGGCATTGTTTTATTAGGAACAAGGGACTGATGACCTCATAGTTTGGTCCCTTTTCTCCTCATTTAAACCAACTAACCAACTTCCCTTGACCTATATAGGTCAACAGCAGCTCACGATACCAAAACACAGCTATGAAACATTGGAATTGGACACTTCCCTTGACCTATACAGGTCAACAGCAGCTCGTGATACCAAAACACATATAAGTATGACAACACATTGGAATCTGACAGTTCCCATGACCTATATAGCTCAAATACAACTGATAATACCAGAAAAATTGAAATCTAGTGCTTCCCCTAAGATACATAAATCATCCACAAGTGCCGATACCAAAACATCATCCACCAACACATGTAGAAATAACACTGACCCAACAGCACTTAAAAACCCCACCAAACATCATAATACGCGAACAATAGATCCAAAAAATAGACTAACAACAAAACAAACTCCCAACCCACCCACAACCTACCAACCCCCCCCCCCCCCCTCCCCCAAACTTTACTCTGCCCCCAAAAACAAAAATCCACCAACAGTCTTTGGTCCAAGATGCTGGAACTCTGGCCAACTGCATATTCTGCTTGCATACACCGTATTTCACTATCTCCACCACAAGTGCAAAAAGTTGCAGAAACTTAATGACGGACAACATGTCGTGCCCCATTTCAGCCCACAGACGTGCACTGTTAAATTTAGAAGTCATATCCATACCTAACAAAAGAAGCCACAAATTGAGTTAAACGGCTTACCGCGTGACAAACAGCAAACCGATAACATCAAACGACACTGCAATAACATAAACATAACGGAAACTTAATTCTTAACTCACTGAAACCAATTTCCGTTTTTCTATAACAGTCATGACCGATAAATGCACACATCAAGCACTGGCACCCAAATGAACCTAATACACCACATAACACGCGGACCACACACAGACCACCAGAGGACACCACCAACCACAACAAGATGACATCTACAAACACAACAAACTTATAAATGAAACTCCGCGCCGTCATGACGTCACACACCACAACACCCTTATGTCATGGGTCGAAGTCGACAGGTGGGATCAGACGCCTCCATTGACCCAATGAAACTAACAGGACAACTGTGGGAAAGTAAGGGGTTTTGGGTTGAGACAGACTAAATACACAACAATAAGAATGACACCATCCAAAAACAAATATTAACTCAAAAACCAAGCACACAGGAATTCTCAGTTTACAATCAGAAAAGGAAGCAACAGAAACAGTTGGCACTGTAAATTTCACTTGACCTATATAGTAGCTCAAATGAAGCATTTGATGCCAGGAACTCATACACAACTCGGAAACCCGGTACCGCAAATTTCGCTTGACCTATAAATCTCAAATGAAGCCCTCAGTACCATGAACCCATGCACAACTTCAGAACCTGACACCACTGTTTCAGTTGACATACATGGTATCTAAAACAAAGCCTACAGTACCAAAGACCAACACACTCAAATCATCAAATCTGTTACCAAACCTGTCCAAATAACAGTAGGAACTTGCCCGTAGACAATGTATCTTCACCAGCTCCAACACCTGCTCTTAAATTTGTGATATCCATTATTGACCAAAAAGGAAAAACACTATTAAATTTCTGACCATAAGGAACATGTGGCATTAGGCCTAATAATAGCAAACGAATCGATCACTCATAGTATGCACAATTAAAGTAACTCTTCCAATGATGATCTCACACTAACTGTGTCAAATGACTGACTAAGCTACCTAACAAACAGCTTTGAAACATAACATTGGACACGAGTGTACCACCAAATGCTACAACATGCTACAAACACAAACTGATTCAAAAACATTGTGCCACCGTAACATCACACGGCACAACACAGTTATGTCATGGGTCAAAGCAGATGGGAGGAACCACAACTTTTGGTTGACCCTAAAATTTTTTCGCTGTGACTTGTTAAACTGATGGTTCTGTAGTACTCACACATGGCAGTCCTGCCTTCTTTGGAATTGGAATTATTACATTCTTCTTGAAGTCGAAGGGTATTTTACCTGTCTGATATGGGCCATTCCATGTGTCTGAATGGATCATTTGGAACACTCTGTTCATTTTGTATTGTTACAAAAATAGCATGAAAACAAATTATAAATGTTTATTTTATTCTTAACAGGTAATTTCAATCCTAAGGTTAAAACAAAAAGCATAAAAGGTAAAAATTTTGTTAACTGAAGTAAAAATATGAAGTAATTCTCCTGTGATGGAAAGGGACTAATACAAAATGAAAGTTTCATCTGAGTTAGTACATCCCTCAAGTACTGTGAACTATACAAATGTACTGTCTCATGATTTCAGTAATTAATAGCCACATATCAAGTATTATTGTAAGAGTATGGAGAATTACATGGAACCCATTGCTTTTTACTTACTTTTTACACATGTGACGGAAAGGGTCAGTTACCAAATGAGAACTTAAAAACTACTTTGCTAGTGTTACAGCATCAACATTCTTTGTCAGAACTCACATTATGATATATGAGTGATGTCTACACCAGGAAATGGAAATCTCTGCCTATTATCAATATTGTGAACTGGAAGTACTTTCATTATGTCAGAAATTGGAACCCATGACATATGTTTGCTTTTGAATGCAAATTTGAAATCAGAGTTGCGTTTTCTCATAAAACTGATCTCACATTTGGTGTTGTCAAATTGTAAGATTTGTCCTATGAAATTTTTAGTTGTCTTTTAGCTATAATCTTCACCGCTGCAGAAGCACCTACTTCAACATTTGAATGTACCATATGGTTACAATTAAACTTTTCCTATTTAACATGTTAAAACACGGAAACAAATTTCTGTACAAGAACCAAACTTGGTACTGTTAATGTCAAGGACATGGGGAAGAGAAATAATGCAGAATCAGTTCAGCTGAAACACTTTTAATAGGCAGCTACGATACATCAAACTATGACATACTGGTACCATTACTGCTACAAAAGGGGCTCAATATGGCACCCATCAGTGTCTAGAAGAGTCTGAAAGTGCAGGATTGCATTCTGCACAGTAGAACGAAGCATGTCCATAGGTATGCTGGCTACCTCTCTTGATATGCTGTGCTTTAGATTAGCACGTGTGTATGTCCCCCTGGTAAACCATGTCCTTCTGGTAGCCCCACGATCAGAAATCACAGGATTGAGATCAGATGATCATGCTGGCCAAGCATTTGGAAACAATAGGCTGATAACTCGATCATTTCCAAATGTGTTTCGGAGAAGCTGGTGAACTTCATGAGTGGTGTGTAGTGGGGCCCCCATCTCGCATGAAAACTGTAGAGTTCAATGTGTCCCTCTCCTGTAGGGGTGGTTATGACATGCTGGTGAAGCATATCACAGTAACACCGGCCAGCCACACTGCACATGTTTGGTCCTTGAGTGCCATCCTGTTCAAAAAGGAATGGGCCAATGATGTACATAGCCATGAAGCCGCACCATACATTGACACCTTCACCATATAGAGGAGCTTCATTCATGGTGAAGATCCCCACACATGGCAATTCTGTGTGTTCACCTCATCCATTAGAGAAAAAATGAGCTTCGTCTGCCCATTGGGTGGTCCAGGGCCAGCCCTTGTCAACTTAAATTCTTGCGAGAGAGCAAAGTCAACACGTCATTGTGCGTCCTGCGGTGCAAGCTGCTGTATGATATGGGATCTTGTACAGATACCATTTGAGAATGGTTCAAAAGACCTTCTGTACAGTGGACCACAGGATGTTCAACTGTCGTGATACAGCATGCGTGCTGCCTGATGATTGGCAATTTGAGAGTGTCAGGACCGTGTGTACATTGGACCACAGGATGTTCAACTGTCATGAAACAGCACACGCACTGCCTGACCATCAAGAATTGTGCAGAGCTTTGCCTGCCGTAGCAACAGTGATTCATCAACGACCTGTGGTGCAACCCGGCCATCGGCTTCTTCTCGGAGCAATGCCCAGTTCTCCAGTTGATTCAAACTACTTCATCATGCTCCACACAGCAGGTGGAGAAAGAGCGCATTTCCGTAACGCTTTCAGCTGGTGATATTCTCGAAGTGCAGCTGCAGCATTATTGTTGGTTTGGTAATAAAGCGCAACACTGGCATCAAATTGTGGCTTCTGTTTATGCACTTGATCCTTAGAACAAAATATCATCTCTGATGATTTTGGCACACCAATAAAAATACTCTGCACCAGCAACCAGGTGTTTTATACCTAATGCTGAATAGCATTCTAATCTCTTCCGCTCCCCACCAACACCACTGACACTTTCCTTTCCATGACCTGCAGCTAGTAAGTTCCATTTTAACAGAACTTTGAAATTTTCCTGAAGGTGAGTTAAATTAGATGGAATAACGCTTGCTGCACCATCTGAAAAAATGTTTATTGTTGGTGCCTCTGGGTAAGTTTCCCTGAACACAGAAATCACAGACTTTTAGACGGAATGTGTTACAGCATATTTATCATGGCGATATTTGTCACAAACACAACTTTTTGCCATTATAGGGCTTATCCAGGCAACTGCTGTCAAGATTGCAATCTGTTGAGAGTTCCAGTATGCAGATTGAGGTCCATTTTAAAATCTGGCAGTATAATTTTCGGCAAAAATCTGTACTAAGATTTCTTTACCATCTACAGCACCTTTCTTTTTTTGAAAATATGTACCCTGAGTTTTCAGCAAGAAGCAGTGTTTTAAGAACTGAGGTATTTCTTCAGCAAGTTCTTCAAATGTTTGAGACAGTATGTTCCTTCAGAACCTCAATTTTTCTGTTAACAGTTTTCCAAACAAACCATGGTGAGTCATTTGTTTCATCTCTTAAGGAATTAAGCTGACTTAGCAGATTTCTGATATCACAACTATCACATTTGTTTGACATGCAGATTTCATTTTCAGTATTGCAGACTAATGTAGTGATCAGTTCTGATGATGATTTAGGAATATCCTTTTTATGCCCATCTAGAGCAGTCAAGAGTCAATTGACGTTCTCATGATAGTGTCACAAGCAGCTGTGTCACTGATTAGAAGGACAAAGTTTGTTCGCAGTGAAAAGAGTTTTGATTTCCCCACTTCCTTATCAGGGTTTTCCTTTTTCAATATTTGATATGCCCCTTAAATAGTGGTGTACATAAATCTCTTCTGAAATTTTTCTTTTTCTTCATTCGCTCTCATTGTTCCCAGGAACTTGCAGTCATATATCATCCCTCTGATTTAATTGCGTGACTAAATCTGACCCAGTTTCTGTTTTTGTTTTGTTTCTGGGGTTATAGAGAGACAATGCGCATTAGCGAGTTTTGTGATCAAACAGCGAATCTTGCTTGGACTTACTGTAAGTGACTTCAATGCCTTTTTGACAGACATCGCTTTACTTTGAGAGGTGGATAAGCAGGTGCAACATGAAAGGGTGACCGAAGTCCTGCAGGCTGTATCTTCTCCTCTTTTAGTTTTTTTCTGTACTCTCTCTTTAGAATTTCCCCCTCCTCCCCTAAAACTGCTGCTTCATGTTTAGTGCTAGTTTTCTGTCTCTTTGTGGGCTTAGTTTTTTTTTTTTTTTTTTGCCCGTACTTCTCTTTGTCTCCCTGATATTCTTCAATATTTTCTCTCTCTCTCTCTCTCTCTCTCTCTCTCTTTGTGCTGCAGATTTACCCATCTTCTCATATTGGAAACCAACCCACCAACCAAACAAACAGAAGCTACGTTGAGCTCAGTGATCCACATATACTGGTCTGTGACAGAATGGGACAGTTATTAAAAGCTTTCTCCAGTGTTAGGGTTTTGTGTTATTTGAGATTAGGTTGCTGTGGGATGTTTATCACATGAAGTTCATTTATAATACAAAACAGCATTGAATAAATATTAATTGTTTGAATGTAATACAAAAAAAATCCACTTTTTCTGTGATGAAATGGGACACTCAAACCATCATAATTAACGTTCCAATATTATGTATAATATGGAGTAACAGTGACAAATAAATTACATGCAAATGTAGCCATGAGTCTATATGTAAGTAAATAAAAGATTAATTTTCAGAATTATTCAGACTTATCTATAAGAAACCTGCTTGTTCAGCTTCCCTCACGGTTTTTATTGTTTGGCGACTTCAATGCCCATCATCCCCTTTGGGGCTCTCCTGCATCCTGTCAAAGAGGCTCACTCTTGGCGGATGTCTTCAACCATCTCAATCTTGTCTGCCTCAATACTCCTCTCGGACTCTACTCATACCTACTCCCACTTGGACCTCTCGATCTGTTCTACCACTCTTGCCTGTCGGTTCAAGTGGTATGTCCTTCCTGACACCTATTCGAGCGACCACTTCCCCTGTGTTGTTCGTCTCCTGCACCACACCCCATCCCCACGTCCTTCGAGCTGGAACATACCGAAAGCTGACTGGGGACTGACTCCTCCATGGCGACTTTTCCGGACCACGATTTTCTCAGTTGTGACAGTCAGGTCGAATACCTCACAGCTGTTATCATCAATGCTGCTGAACGTTCCATTCCTCGTACTACCTCTTCTTCACGTCGCGTTTCCGTCCCCTGGTGGAACGAGGCTTGTAGAGACGCTATCCGTGCTTGACGACGTGCTTTACGCACCTTTCGCCGCCATCCTACGTTGGCGAATTGTATTGGATACAAACGACTCCGAGCGCAATGCCGTAGAGTCATCAAAGACAGCAAAAAAGCTTGTTGGGCCTCTTTCACTAGCTCCTTTAACAGTTTTACTCCCTCTTCTGTCGTATGGGGTGGCCTGCGCCGGCTGTCGGGCATTAAGGCCCACTCCTCGGTACCTGGCCTGACCTCAGGTAATGAGGTCCTCGTTGATCCTGTGGCTGTCTCCAACGCCTTCGGCCGGTTTTTCGCTGAGGTTTCAAGCTCCGCCCATTACCACCCTGCCTTCCTTCCCAGGAAAGAGGCAGAAGAGGCTCGGCGACCCTCCTTCCACTCGCTGAATCTGGAAACTTATAATGCCCCCTTTACTATGCGGGAACTCGAACGTGCGCTTGCACTGTCCTGGTCCTCTGCTCCAGGGCCAGATGCCATTCACGTTCAGATGCTGGCACACCTTTCTCCGGCGGGCAAAAGCTTCCTTCTTTGTACCTACAATCGCGTCTGGACCGAAGGTCAGGTCCCCATGCGTTGGCGTGACGCTGTCGTTGTTCCTATACCCAAACCCGGGAAGGATAGACACCTTCCTTCTAGTTACCGCCCCATTTCTCTTACAAGCTGTGTCTGTAAGGTGATGGAGCGCATGGTTCATGCTCGGTTAGTCTGGATTCTTGAATCTCGACGGCTACTTACCAATGTCCAATGCGGCTTTTGTCGCCGCCACTCCGCTGTTGACCACCTTGTGACCTTGTCGACATTCATCATGAACAACTTTTTGCGGAGGCGCCAAACGGTAGCCGTGTTCTTCGATTTGGAGAAGGCTTATGATACCTGTTGGAGAGGAGGTATCCTCCGCACTATGCACAGGTGGGGCCTACGCGGTCGCCTGCCCCTTTTTATTGATTCCTATTTAACGGATCGAAAGTTTAGGGTACGTGTGGGTTCCGTATTGTCCGACGTCTTCCTCCAGGAGAACGGAGTGCCTCAGCGCTCCGTCTTGAGCGTAGCCCTTTTTGCCATCGCGATCAATCCAATTATGGATTGCATTCCACCTAATGTCTCAGGCTCTCTCTTTGTCAATGACTTCGTGATCTACTGCAGTGCCCAGAGAACATGCCTCCTGGAGCGCTGCCTTCAGCGTTGTCTAGACAGCCTATACTCATGGAGCGTGGCAAATGGCTTCCGGTTCTCTGAAGAGAAGACGGTTTGTATCAACTTTTGGCGATATAAAGCGTTCCTTCCGCCATCCTTACATCTCGGTCCCGTTGTTCTCCCATTCGTGGAAACAACTAAGTTTCTAGGGCTCACGTTGGACAGTAAACTTTGTTGGTCTCCACATGTCTCTTATTTGGCGGCCCGTTGTACACGTTCCCTTAATGTCCTCAGAGTTCTTAGTGGTTCATCTTGGGGAGCGGATCGCACTGTCCTGCTTCGCTTGTATCGGTCCATAGTCCGATCGAAGCTGGATTATGGGAGCTTCGTCTACTCGTCTGCTCGGCCATCCCTCTTACGCCGTCTCAACTCCATCCACCATCGGGGGTTACGTCTTGCAACCGGAGCCTTCTACACGATTCCTGTTGAGAGTCTTTATGCTGAAGCTGCCGAATTACCATTGACCTACCGGCGCGACTTACTGCTGTGTCGGTATGCCTGCCGGCTGTTGTCTATGCCTGACCACCCCTCTTACCAGTCCTTCTTCGCCGATTCTCTCGACCGTCAGTATAGGTTGTATGTGTCTGCCCTGCTGCCCCCCGGAGTCCGCTTCCGTCGCCTGCTTCGACAATTGGATTTTGCCCTCCCTACCACCTTCAGAGAGGGTGAGAGCCCGACACCACCTTGGCTCCAGGCTCCAGTTCATATTTATCTCGACCTCAGCTCACTCCCGAAGGAGGGTACTCCGGCTGCAGTGTATTGCTCACGGTTTGTCAAACTCACCTTTATTTACACCGATGGCTCCAAAACTGATGTGCCTTTGTCGTCGGGGCCGCCACCTTTAAATACCGGCTCCTCGACCAATGTTCCAGCTTTACGGCTGAGCTTTTTGCTCTCCATCAGGCCGTTCAGTATGCCCGCTGCCACCGCCATTCATCGTATGTACTCTGCTCTGACTCACTCAGTGCTCTTCAGAGCCTAGGAGCTCCCTATCCGGTCCATCCCTTGGTTCAACAGATACAGCAGTCCCTCCATTCTTTTGCTGATAATGGTTCTCCTGTCAGCTTTCTGTGGGTTCCCAGACATGTAGGAGTGCCTGGGAATGAGGCTGCAGATGCTGCAGCCAAGGCTGCAGTCCTCCTGCCTCGGCCAGCCTCTCATTGTGTCCTGTCATCTGACGTTCGTGGGGTTGTTTGTAAGAGGCTCGTGTCGTCGTGGTGGGATGCTTGGTCATCTCTCCAAGGAAACAAGCTCCAGGCAGTAAAACCGCTCCCAACTGCTTGGACAACCTCCTCCCGACCATCTCGGCGAGAAGAGGTCCTTCTGACCAGGTTGCGGATTGGGCATTGCTGGTTTAGCCACCGCTACCTGCTCTCCGGTGACCCAGCCCCGCAGTGCCCTTGTGGTCAGGCATTAACAGTGCGCCATGTTTTATTGTCGTGTCCCCGCTTTAGTCAATCTCGTGTTGTCCTGTCCCTGCCATCTACTTTACCGGATATTTTAGCTGATGACGCTCGAGCAGCTGCTCGTGTTCTGCGTTTTATAACTTTGACTGGCTTGTCCAAAGACATCTAACTTTCTTACTTATTGTAGCTGCATCTTCGTCAGGCCTTTCTGGTGTCCCCCCCTCCCTTTGAGTTTTACTAGATTCCATGTGCTCTAACAACTGTGACTGGGCGCTAATGACCTCAGTAGTTCAGCGCCCTTAAACCCCACAAAAAAAAAAAAAAAAAAAAAAAAAAAAAAAAAAAAAAAAAAAAAAAAAAAAAACAGTCAACATCTAGTAAATGTAAAGAGAATGAGGCTAATGATTCAGAGACCCTCCCAGCTGCACCACTTTTCCTCATGGTTTCATGTACTGAAGATGATCAGTCCTTTGCTACAATTAATCTGTTTATTATTCAAAAAGGTGTTGATACAGTTGCCAGCCCTGTGAAATCCTGCTCTTGTTTACGCAATGGCACTTTGAGTTTTTCGTGTTGAGGTCCATTGACCACTGAATTCTTCCCGTGGTGTTATTTACACTAGCCTGTTTGATGGCCTGACCGAAACAGAAATCCAAATGTACCTCTCTGATCAGAATGTCATTGCAATCCATTGGATGATGGGGAAGGTAGATGCACCCTTAGTGCCCACACACACTAATGATGCTTTCATCAAAGATCAAAGCAGGCTATCAAGTTACCACAGTCAAACCATACATTCTGAACCTGATGCGCTGCTACCAATGGCATTGTTTCAACCACACTTGAATGTCGACACCCGGCCAAATTGTAACCTGTGGTAGGGATGCTTACGAGGGTGATTGCCCACCTCCTCCTCCCCACTGTATCGATTGCAATGGTGACCACACCGTCTCTTCTCAAGATTATCCCATGTATCTCAATGAGCGGGCCATCGAGGAGATCCGGTTGATGGAAAAAGGCGCCTTACCCAGTCACTTGCAAGTTGTTGGCTAGTAGGAAACCCTCCATTCTACCATCTGGCACTTGCAGTACTGTTCTTGCTACATCTTGCTTCATGAAGGACATGTCCAAATAGACATGCAACCTCAAATTCAGCACCATTGTTGTTACACCTCATGGCGCAAAGTCACCTGCTACACAACCGGCAGGCCGGAAAGGACAGAAGAAATACTGCCAACAAGACTTCTTATGTCCCTCCAGCCAACAAACATTTGAGTCTCCCTCTGCAAACTGTAAAGGCTCCAAGAAACCAAACAAAGGGAAATGGTCTTCTCCTTCGCTGATTCAGAGACCCTCTTCGAAGTTGTCTCCACGTGATACCCTTGCCTGGCTGACCTCCATGTTGGTGGTGCGCACCACCAACCATTGTTCTGCCCTGGACTCTGCAAAATGACAGAAGGAGAATGTCGATGCCTCTGTAGATCTCGTGGAGCAGGATTGTACAGTCTCTGCGCCCTGTGCAGTGAGTCTTCAAAGGCTGGCACTCGGCAGTCGCTGAGGTGACATCCCCTTCATTTTTTCCCTCCTCCTCTTTCCTAGTCATGACACTCTTTGATCCAACAAAGAGGACTTGCGGCTGCTCTTGGAATTGCAGCGTGCGCTTGTTCTCTGCCTCTAGGAAACAAAATTGCTTCCTCATGACGCTTTGAGTTCTCGGACCTCTTCCCAGTCCTCTTTGACATGCCTCCCCCCCCCTCCCCAACACCCCCCACCTCCCGCTGAGGACGGCATTCCATCTCATGGGGGAGTCATGCTGCTCATCTGGGATGATGTTCATAGTCAACCCATCTCCCTGACTACACAGCTTCAAGCTGTTCAGTCTTCAGTTTCCTTCCTCACTTGCACTTTTCCAATTGTATCATTCACCTTCTTCCGTCACTCGGTGTCACCAGGGCAGACTTCATCCAGCTTATTGGGCAACTCCCCCCCCCCCCCCCCCTTTTTGCTGCTCAGTGAATTTAATGCACACCATCCCCTTTGGGGTTCTCCCAGAACCTGTCCAAGAGGTGCCGTCTTGGATGACATCAATCAACTTAACTTCGTCTGCCTTAACAGGGTAGCATCTACATTCCTTTCAGACTCCATGCACACCTATTCCCATTTGGACCTCTCGTTCTCACTGCGCAACTTGCCCATCATCTCAAGTGGTGAGTTCTCTCTGACACATACTTGAGTGACCATTCCCTATATACTATCCATTTGCTGAATCGTACCCCACCTATGTGCGCACCCAAATGGCAGTTTTCTAAGGCTGATTGAAGGCTTTACTCCTCCCTGGTGATCTTCGATGAACAACATTTCCCCACTTGTGATGACCTGGTAGAATATCTTACAAATGTCATCCTTACCACTGCAGAAAGTTCCATTCCTTGCACTTCCTCTTTATCATGCCATGTCCCGGTCTCTTGGTGGACTGAGGTGTACCATGACACAGTTTGCATGCGGAGATGTGCTCTCCACATTTTTAACTGTCATCCTATGATGGCAAACTGAATTCGTTATAAACAGTTGCATGCACAGTGTCATTCCATTCTTCAGGATAGCAAAAAAGCTAATTGGATTTCCTTTGCTAGTTCCTTTAAAGGTTCCACTCCCTCTTCCATCATATGGGCCAATTTCCAACAGTTCTTTGGGAGCAAGGTCTGTTCCCCAGTTTCTGGCCTGGCAGTAGCAGATGCTGTCATAGTGAATCCTATTGTTATCTCCAATACATTGGCCCTCTATTTTATGGAGATTTTGAGCTCCACCATCACTCTCCCTTCCTCCATCGGAAATGAGCGGAGGAGGTTCAGGCAATGCCACCTTTACTATGGAGGAGCTAGACCGTGCTCTCACTTCATCCGAATCCTCCGCCCCAGGGCCGCACAGTGTTCTCATTCAGATGTTGCAGAACCCCTCTCTTGTGGGCAAGCACTTTTTCCTCCATCATTGGCTCCGATGATTTTTGGTATTGGCTTATTGAACATTGCTCAGTATTTACAGCAGAGCACTTTGCCCTGTATCAGGCCATTCAGTGTATCTGGTGGCACAGGCTTTTCAATTGTGTCATCTGCTCCGACTCTCCGTGACCTTCAGAGCCTCCGTGTGCTGTACACTGTCTATACCTTTGTGCAACGGGGCCACGAAAGCTGTCGCTCACTCTTGATGGAGCCATTACGATGTTCGTGTGGGTTTCTGGTAACGTCAGTCTGATGGAAAATGAGGCTGCTGATACTGCTGCCAAGGCTGCAGTCCTTGTACCTCGACCCACTAGTTCTTCCATTCCCTCCAATGATTTCTGTGTTGCTGTCTGACAACAGGTGGTGTCACTTTGGCATTACCACTGGTCCTCCTTTCGTGGGAACAAGCTCCAGAGAATTAAGACTCTTCCAGGAGCATGGATGACCACCTCTCGGCCCTCTTGCCGAGAGGAGATCATTTTAGCTAGATTGCTTATTGGGCACTATCTGTTTAGCCATTGCCATTTGTTAAGTGATGTTCCTGCACCACTTTGTGCTCATTGTCCTCAAACTCTGATGGTTTGGCATTTGCTGATGGTTTGTCATTTCCTGATGGAATGCCCTTTTCTTAACCACTTATGTTCTCATTTGTGTTTGCTGTCTGAATCATCAGCCATTTTAACAAATGTTGCTCACACTGTCAACTGTGCTTTACTTTTTATCTATCGTAGCAATATGGCGAAGGACGTTTTGTAATGTGTGCGTGGGGCACACAATACTCCTTAAAGCCTGTAAGTGAACGGGCTTCACCTTATCAGAAAGAATTTTCGTATAGATATCGACCGCGTTTACCTGAATGGTGGCAAATCAGACTTACACTCACTATGTAATAACAATGATCCCTCAAGCAAGTTCGAAATGCAATTACACGTCAGTATGGACCAAAAGCAACACTGAAGATGCTACCAATTTGATGATAATACGGTCGCCAGCCGAATTAGGCATTAACTGAGTTTCTTCCCTGTACAAGTTGGTAGATATTCATGCAAAACAACAAGTAGTAACACTGCATAATATAGTAGAATTTTAGAACCAGAAAATCTATTGAGCTGACAGTTTCACGTTCTGTACTGATATGGAAAAACCATGAATACATAACACTACACTATAATGTATACTACAAACCTTCGTACTGTCTATTGATCTGATTAAAATCGGGCATAGGCTACCCTAGAAATAGCACTTTCGAGCCACACACAAAATGTCAATTTTGATAAAGATAAAACACTGATAAATTTTGACCTTTATATTGACTTTAACTTTTGTTGGTCAAACCAATTTAGAACACTTCAGAATTCAAATGAATAAAAAAAAGGGGGGGGGGGACCTTGAAACTGTTATGATCACCATATTAAAAAATTTGATTACTGAAATTATCATGCGTTCAAGATTTCCAGTATATGAGTTACTACTCTTTTCATCGTATTTACTGCTCATTTAAATACCTTTATATCTGTCTCGAAATAATTAAACTTCATTACTATATCAATATTAAAGTTATCTTTCAACTTCTTCAGACCTTCGTTATTCATTTACTGGTTCATTAACAA